>NW_007041259.1:45823-198183 GCF_000164805.1 Carlito syrichta
AAATCGCCCCCTTGGATTCACTGGTAGTGGTGAATTCAGATTGGAGAAAGAAATGAGCGAGCACAGTATGGCAGCAGAAATAAGACCTGGAGGGAAGGAAGAAGAAACCCCTGTTTTCAACATGAATCTCTACCTGTTGGAGGGACCACGGGGGATCTGGCCCTTGGCTTCAGGCTCTGCTGGAAAAGATGCTTGTGATGTGGAAACTCTTGATTCGTCTTCTGGTGAATGAACCGTATCTATCATTTCAGCACTAACTAGCCTTGCTCTGTGCATTTAGAGCTTTCTTCATTCAAGCCTTATCTTGGGAAGTTGTTCTATCCTTAAACTTTTTATAGTTTTCCTCCTGGGTCCAGATCGCTGATGACTCTTTCTCTAGGCTAGTGTTCTTTAAAGATGGCTTCCGTTTTTCATGATGCTTTTGAACAGGGCTAACCTTGCCAAGGAGTTCACATTTTTTTTTCTGAATCAAGGTTAGCAAGCTCTGGAACAAGTTGTTTTTTCCTTTTCATAAAAAGCTGGCTCCTGTTTGACCTAAATATTCGGAACAAAATTGAGATCTGTGAAAAACGCAACTCTAACTCTCACAAGGAACTGCAGAAGTCAAAGTCCATGCTCAGATCATCAGGCAGCATGGCTACCACCTTGCTCAGCTTTCCAAGGATGACCTGGAAGTAAAATTCTGAGGAGACTCACAGCCCCTCCATGGTGCCACGTCTTATCCCCCCACCAAAAAAATTCACTTTCTGCAGCAATGATTCTACTGGGGCAATGTTGGCAGGGTATAGGCCATAGCGTTGTGTCTGGAACCCAACCC
The DNA here is from genome assembly GCF_000164805.1 of Carlito syrichta. Taxonomy (NCBI): domain Eukaryota; kingdom Metazoa; phylum Chordata; class Mammalia; order Primates; family Tarsiidae; genus Carlito; species Carlito syrichta. The sequence continues at coordinate 46,641 of NW_007041259.1, forward strand.
CCTATGCCAACCCTGGGACAGATTATCAGTGGAACTGACAGAGGAGGGCAGGTACAGTAAAGAGCTCTCTTGCTTCACACCTTTCCAGGGCTCCTTCTTCTCACTCTCTCTCTCCTTTTTTTAAATTTAAAAAAAAAAAAAGCTTTTTAAATAGAAAAACAAATCCCAAACAAAGAAAAGTAGAAATATTAGAACAATGAACACTCATTTACCTCCCACCTGGATTTAACATCTTTGAATTTTAACCCATTTACCCTATCCACCTCTTTCTCATGATTTAAGTTTTTAAATGAGCCATTTCAAACCAGTTCAGGATAAACTGTAGATATCTCAACACTTTAGCATGCATTTCCAGGGAAATAAGGACCTTTTGCTATATAACTTTATACCCCGGTGGCACTTTTATTCCTTTTTTTCAGATAAGGAAATTGACCGTTGCCGGGAAATTTCTTTGAGGTAGGTGAGAAACCAAAGCTTTAGCATATGTAGCTGTCCAGGCCTGCAGGGTGAGGTGGTGAAGAGCTCTGAGACATGAGTGAGAATCTCCTCCAGGGACAGTTCTGAGAAAGCTCACTGAACTGACAGAAAAATTTAAAATTTCTGTAAGGGGCTTACAGAAAAAAATTTAAGTTTCTGTAAGAGGCAAAAAAATAACATCAGGTACAAAGTGGAAAGACAAGTGACAAACTGAATAAACAAGCAAAGTTCATGTAGTACATTTCAAAGTTTAAAATTCTTAATAGCAAAGTGCTCTTTCAAATCAATAAAAATGGACACTTCATTTTTAAACAGCAAAGAATAGTTTAATGGTCATGTTTTCTTTTGCCATCCTAGTATCCTTTCCCTCTCTTTTGTAAAATTTTCCTTTGGGAAAATGCCTTTTACTGTCTGATTAAATTGTCAACAACATGGTTCAACTTTCCCTACCTCAAGAATGAGTTATGTGACTGATCCGTATACCCATTCCTTAGACACACTGATTTGTTCAGGGGTTGGCATGTTCCCAATGAGTTGATCTTTTTCATAAGCTATTGCCTAAGCTGTAAAATAAAAAGAACATCAGCACCGTGCTCCATTCTTCTTCTTCCTGGAATCACTAGCTGTAAGACTAACGTAAGCCTACAGTCATTTTTGCTGTCATCTGGTGTGGTGGTGGGGGGGAGAGATTGTGTGATCATACAATTTGACATACTGGCTCTCTAGCCTTGCCTACAAGCAGGGGTACTGTTAGATCCGATATATTCAAATTTGTTGGATTTCGGTCATTTGCAATCAAGAGTATAGCCTAACATATTTACTGCTGGACAATAAACAAGAGAAACATATTTTAAATGTCCAATGGGCTTGTTGTCAATATAGGAACACTCTTGCTAGCAAAAGAAAGGAAGGAAGGAAGGAGGAAAAGCACATTAAAATCAAGTTGATTTCATATATTTTAATTTCAAAGATTAAAAAGGCTGATAAATACTGCAAAAGAATACAAAACATATGCTTGCATGGCCAGGTAGTGAAGGAGTTATCTGATGAGTTTTGTGAAGAATGACCTGACAATATATGCCAAGAGTTAAGATATGTATACTTTCACCCATAAATTCTCTCCAAGGAAGTTAGACCTTGAGACTATTTGGGAAATTTTTGGAATATGTTCTTTGTGGCCTATTAATAGTTTTTTTTTTTCAATGAAAAACATCCTTAGTGCCCAACAATTGTAGACTGAATAAAATAAATTACATATAGGTATAAAATTAAATACTGCTTAGATTAAAGGTATACATGGAAGGTGGCGTAGGGAATGGGGGTCTATTTAATCCCTTTTGCTTTCCCTGGGCTGGATTTACTTTCCAGAAATCCTTTTCTCATTTCACTCAGACTTCCTGTTCAATGACAGAGGCTATGATTCACCACTTTCCAAAAGTCTCCAAGCTCCTTTGTTATGATCTACCGTCTAGTGGCTTAGTCTCGAGTCACCGACTTCTCCCTGGAAGGAGTTCTCAGCATGCCCTGTGGCTGGGCATCCTGACATCAGAGCCTGCTTTGCAGAAGATGACTAACAAGCGAGAAGCTTCAACTTCTTCGCCACCGTCTGCCTCTTAACACCACAGTTAAGACACATGTGCACATACACATATGGGAGTCTGTCCCGGCAATACCCTTGAGGCAGGACTGTGGCATCTGACTGCCAGGATTTGAATCATCTGTTCCTCAGTTTCTTCATCTTGCACATGAGGATGATAATAGCTGCCTCATTGTTTTGAGGGTGAATGAATATCCAGTACAGCATTTGATACATTGTTCGCATCAGTACATGCGAATTATCACTACTTTGTAGGTATACACTTGTGTGGAGAGTTGGAAGTCTCATGCATTGTTATGAAAATATGATGATAAAAAAGCTAACGTCAAAGTAAAGCTCAACGCTCAAACACAGAAAGCAAGCCGTTAGCTTATTTAACTGGGGAGTTCAGAAGTTGAGCTCGCCTCGAGTCGGCTTATGTCCAAAGTTCAAGCGGTGCCAAAGAGTGTTAGTCACCTAAAAATTAGCCTAGTAAGTTTTATAATTGTAACTTGCAAATGTATGAGAGAGCTAAGCCCAGAGTCAAGAAGTCAGGATGCAAATCCCAACTTTACAACTTGTTGATGTTTGAATCTGGGGGAGTCTATCCCTGTCTTTGAGAACCTGGGGAAAAATTTCTTACACGGGGCCTGAGACCCACAGCATCATATGCTTATTATTTTTTCCTCCTTAGGAGATGAAATTCAAACCTGCCATCTAGGAAGGATGTATCAATCCACATACACACTTGTTCCCACAGATAGGTTATATATCTGTTGCAAGAAAGAAGAACAGGTATCATTTACACATCTCCTAGGCAAGGGCCTTCTTCATTTAGAAGTCATACTTTCCTGCTTATGTTTCTGTGAAAGAACAGGAAGAAACTTGCCATTCCATGTCCTAAGGGACACAAGAGACTAGATGTCCTCAGGGACCATCATGTTTGCTCCTAGTGAAACAAGGAAAGTTGTGGGGACTTTCACTCTCTCAGGGGTGGCCTGGGCTGGTACACATAGGTAATAGCTCTGTCATGCTAGTCCACACCCCACACACAGTATTTGAAGAGAAACACAAGTCTTTACTTAGAAATTGTTTAGGCAATTGGAGAAACCCACCCTCAGGCAGAGTTGAAGGGAGTGTGAATGATTTCTGGCCACTTGACAGGAAAACCTTTTGATCAATCTCTAGTCTCATCTTTTGGTGTCCTGAAATTTATGCTGTCATCATAAAGAATCCAGAGGGAGGAGATGTCTCAAGACTGGCATATCCAGATTAACTGCTCTAATATCTGGCTTCTGGTCTACAAAAAATACAGGTTTATTGTGGCGGCGATGCAACATAATATATGGCAAGTGCTTCGTAGATGGTTATAGGGTATACAATGTGAAAAATTGCTGCTGTGCCTGATTAAAAGGCATTGTACCCTTAGGATGAACTTTTGTTTTCCAATAATCAGTTTCCAAATTACCTCTAAAAGGGAAAAATAAATTAGGAGAATATGAATATATAGCCTAATATTAAGTGTATATATCCTGATGTCAAGAATATATCTTCTGTAGGTTTTCTCAGTTTCCACCATAGAATGATGTGGTAGAGTATGTCTTTTTACTAACACACTTTATTAAAAACTACAATGATTCCCCTGTGTCATATACAATATAGACAATAAACACAGAGCCCAGCATGGGAGTCTAACAGAATTCATTTGGAGGGATAGGTAAGAAATCACAAAGGGTCAAAGGAAGCTTCAGGGTTGCACTGCAGTGTCGTCACTGTCAGATCTCTGCCACAGGGCTCACCCCACACATCTGCTCTTATTTATTTATTTGTTTTTAAATTTAGTGCTGAGTAATGGAGTGTTTCATTTCCTCGCGACAATGTTCCCACTGTCTTGTTCTACCCAGGCATATGGGGGACAAATCCTCCTGAGCGAGGCAGTTAGAGGCAGCAAACGCCCCCCACATTATTAGACCTGACTTATATGGGTGTGGTTAATAAGTGCATGACTTATTCAGATTTGTAAGGTTAATACATCTGTAAGGTTCATAAGTGCATGGCTTTCTTTAAGAAAGTGACTTATGAATAAAATCATTGGCACCTTAAGTAATGCAAGATAATCTTGGAGATCTCTTCTACCACTTACATTTCACAAATCAGCTTCCCAAACTTGCAAAAAATGCACCTTGTTGATAATTAAAAAGTGCCTTAAAGGTGCATTTTTTGCAAGTTTGGGAAGCTGATTTGTGAAATGTAAGTAGTAGAAGAGGTCTCAAAGGTTATCTTGTCCAAATTTCTCACATAACTGCATAAAGAAAAAACAATATAATGCAATCACACAGTAAGTGACTGAGCTGTTGACAGATCTGGAGGCTTCTCTCCCCTTAATCACTGACCCATTTATCTAGAGCGGCCAGTCTAATACCAGCTAGATGATTAACACCCACTTCTTGTCTTTTGCCTTGTGGATTTTCCCTGGTGGATTTTATGTCCTGCTGTTACTGCCTCCCTGGCCCCCTCCTGGCCACAGGCCCACAGTGCCATGCAGATTTGTGTTCAGACAAGCACGATCGTTTTAACACAATCATAAGCAAATGTAGTGATTTTAAAACTGATTTGACTCATTCACGTCACTGTTCCACTTCATTAAAGTGAAGCACCAGCAGTGCATACTTGTGTACACCCATTACAGTGAATCCTCTTGGCAGTTACCCTCTGACTTGTGTGACTGGAGAGATGGTCATTGCAGCACAGTTACTCTAAGAGCTTTGTATATTTCTCCCACTCAGTACTTAACCAAGCATCTTTACTGATTTGTGTCTTTTCTGATTGCCTTATCCTTTAGTTCTATCTTTTGAGTCTCCTGTTGCAGGTGGCCATTTCCCCCCCTGGGCTGGTCACACAACTAGCACGCCCAGAAAAAGGAGGAAACAGATTGTGAAGGAGCGAGTAGAGAAGAACTTTGGAGAGAAACAACACTATTTCCAGGACCGAAACTAAGGCTTACCTTGTAAATGGTCTTTCTTTGTTATCTACCTAAAGGAATATGTTGTACATACAGGACACATTGTGTGTTTTCGATATTTCTTGACTAAAATAATGAAAAAATACAGGCATACCTCTTTTCATTGAACTTCACTTTATTGTGCTTTGCAGATACTGTGTTTTTTTTACAAATAGAAAGTTTGTGGCAATTTGTGTCGAGCAAGTCTGTTGGCACCATTTTTCCAATAGCTCATGTTCACTTTGTGTCTCTGTTACATTTTGACGATTCCTACAATATTTCACTTTTTTTTGTGGCAACCACAAGCGTGCCACTGCACTCCAGCCTGGCCAATATTTTACTTTTAAAAATTATTATTATGTCTGTTACAGTTGTCTGTGATGGATGATCTTTGATGTTACTATTTTGATTGTTTTGGCGTGCCACAAACCCCACCCACATAAGACAGCAAACTTAATTGATACATGTGTGTGGTTTGCTCCACTGGCCAGTCATTCTCTCATCTCTTCCTTTCCTCAGGCCTCCCTGTTCCCTGAGACACAATGATATTGAAAACATAGGCCAATTAATAACAATATGATAGCCTCTATGTGTTCAAATGAAAAGAAGAGCTGCACACCTCTCACTTTAAATCAAAAGCTAGAAGCAATGAAACTTACTGAGGTAGGCTAGTCTAAAGCGAGATAGGCAGAAAACCAGGCCTCTTGCACCAAATAGCTCCTTAAGTGGGGAATGCAGAGGAAAAGTTCTTGAATGAAATGAAAAGTGCTCCTCCAATGAACACATGAACGATAAGAAAGCAAAACACACCTAGTGCTGATAAGGAGAACGTTTCAGTGTCCTGGGTAGAAGTGGATAGAAGATCAGATCAGCCACAACATTCTCTGAAGTCAGAGCCTAATCCAGAGCAAGGGCCTAACTCTCTTCAATTTTATGAAGATAGAGAGGCGAGGAAGCTGCAGAAGGAAGGTCTGAAGCTAGCAGGAGTTGGCTCATGAGGTCGAAGGAGAGAAGTTGTCTCCATCTCATAAAAGTGCCTGAAGCAGCAAGTGCTGTTGGAGAAGCTGTAGCCAGTGGTCCAGAAGATCTAGCCAAGGTCATTGATGAAGATGACAGCAGCGAACAACAGATGGTTGATGTTCAAAACGGTCTTCTTTTGGAAGAAGATGCCATCTAGGACCTTCTTTTTTTTTAGATTAAAAAATATACTTTATTTAGAAAGTAAATGAGAGAGAGAGAGAGAGAGAGAGAGAGAGAGAGAGAGAGAGAGAGAGAGAGAAGATTCACCTCCCCGAGGCAGGGGAGAGGGCCAAAGCCCATCTGGGACTTTCATAGTTGGAAAGAAGAAGTCAATGTCTCACTTCAAAGCTTCAAAGGGCAGTCTGACGGTCTTGTTATGGGTTGATAATGCTGGGCACTTTAAATAGAAGCCAATAAAATGACGCTCAATGTACTCTGCCTGTGTTCTATCAGTAGAACAAGAAAGCTTGAACATCACATCTATTTATAGCAGGATTTACTGAATATTTTAAGTCCATTGTAGAGAACTACTTCTCAGAATAAAAGATTCTTTTCAAAATGTTACAGTTTACTAACATTGCACCTGGTCACCCCAGCCTTCTGATGGAGGTGTACAGGGAGAATATCTACAGCCCATGAATCAAAGATTAATTTCAAGTCTTATTATCTAAGATTCGAGAAAGCTGGAATTGCCATAGATAGTGATTTCTCTGATGAATAGGAGCAAAGTAAATAGAAACCCTTCTGGAAAGGATTCACCACTTTAGAAGCCATTAAAAATATTTGTAATTTATGGGAGTAGGTTAAAATGTCAACATTACCAGGAGTTTGGGAGTTGATTCTAACCTTCATGGATGGCTTTGAGGGGTCCAAGGCTTCAGGGGTAGAAGTAACTGCCAAAGTGGTAGAAATAGCAAGAGAACTTGAATTAGAAGAAGTGGAAACTGAAGGTGAGACTGAGCGGCTGCAATCTCATGATAAATGAATGAGATGTTACCTCTTATGGATGAATAAAGAAACTGATTTTTTTTTAGATGAAACCTACTCCTGGAGCAGTTGCTGGGAACATTGCTGAAATGACAATAAAGGATTTAGAATATTAGATAAACTTAGTTGATCAATCAGTGGCAGAATTTGAAAGAAGGTCTATTGTTTTTTAAAACACTATCAAAAAGTATCACATGCTACAGAGTAATCTTCTCTAAAAGTTGATGGATGCAGCAAACTTCATTGTGGTTTTATTTTAAGAAAATGCCACAGCCAACCCAAACTTCAGCAACTATTACCCTGATCAGTCAGCAGCCATCAATATCAAGGCAGGGCCCTCCGCTAGCAAAAAGATTATAATTCACCGGAGACTCAGATAGTTGTTAAAAATTTTTAGCAGTACATTATTTTTAAGTTAATGTATGTGCATATGCTAACATAAAGCTATTGCACTCAATAGATTATAGTATTAAACATAACTTTTATCTGTACTTGGAAACCAAGAAATTTGTGTGATTTGCTTTATTGTGATACTAATTTTATTGTGGTAGACTGGAACCCACAATATCTCCATCTCAAGCCTGTAAATGAATCAATAAAACAGAGTGTTTTTACCCCTTAGGTGCACCTCTGCTCTGAAGATGTGTTTTCTGCCATTTGAAGCTACATTCATGGTATCTTAGTCCGTTCCTTACCTCACTCATAAACAGCAATTGAAAAGTTGATTGTCCCCCCTTTGACATCCATTCTTCTCTTGCTTCCCAAGAGATCACACTACTTTGATTTTCCTCAACCTTATTTGTTGCCCTTTTTCATTCTCTGGTTGATTCCTCTTTATTTTCCCAAACTTCACAATTTTTTAATGGCCCAGGGCTCAGTCCTTTATCCTTTTCTCTTTCTTAATACATATTCATTCCCTTGCTGATCTCATCAAGGCTTGTAACTGAGGACTCCTCAAATTATACATAGAGTCTGAACCTCTCTTTAAGCTTCAATACTATATGAGGAGGAAGAAGAACTTAGATATATATCATGGACATCTCAAAATTTTACATGATTGAAAGTGAGTTCTTAGCACTCTTTGCATTTCAGCTAATGGCAGCTCCATTCTTCCTGTTGTTCAGGTCAAATCCTTGGATTCATCCCAGCTCAGATGAGAACGGCATGGTGGAGCCCCAGGTTAAAAAAACTCACGTTCTTGAATGGACCACAGCTATCTGGAAAGGGTGGACCACTTACCTCTGAAATACTATATGAGGAGGAAGAAGTTCTCAATGATATAACATGTTGTATTTTGGGTTCTTTTTGCCAAAGCCACTTACTTAGCCTCTGTCTTAATTAACACAGGAGGTGATTAGCTAAGTTGTGAATGAAGAAACCATTTTTTAAAAGAAGTCTTATTGTGTGAAAAGAAAAATAAGTAAGACTATTGCTAGAATGAGTTGTTGAAAAGATTGTGAGAAAACGTGGCTCCAGGGGAAGATGCTCAAATGCAGTCAGCTCACAGAGACACACACTTATACTCTGACACAGTAAATTTGCTGAATATCCACTGGAGACTCCAAGTTGCTCAAGACTTTGGGTCTAGGGGGAGGACGTAGGAAGGCTGCAGTAACTGAGCCCCGTTCGCTATATCATTCCTTCTTCTCAGGGTAATATACACTATAAATTTTTAAATAATAGAATGATGGCTCAATCATAGGAAACAGAGATTGAACTATAGTCATTTGTCTGTGGGAAATGATTCCATGACCCTCTGAGGATACCAAAATCTATGGGTGCTCAAGTCTCTTATATAAATGCTATTGTATTTGCATATAACTTATGCGCATCCTTCCGTCAACTTTAAACCATCTCTAGAGGACTAATAAAACATAGTACAATGTGATGTGAATAGTTTTTCTCCTATATTTTTAAGGGAATAATGGCAAGAGAAAAAAAATCTGTGCAGTCTCAGTTACAGATGTAATTTTTTCCTAATATTTTTAATCTGTGGCTGGTTGAATCCACAGATACAGAACCCCTGGATGTAGAACCCATGGATATGGAGGGTCAATAGTATTTAGTTTTTAAATGAGCGAGACTTTGTGCTGAGCCATTCATGCTCATAATCCTCTCTTGTAACAAAAACAGCATATATCTGCAGCGTGCTCGGTAGTTGTAATGGGACTAATAAAAGGAAATAAAAATATCAATAACTCTCAGTTAATAAGCACTTAAAATGTGTCCTGGTCTTTGTAGGCACTGCCTGCAAAACCCTGCAAAGCAAGTCTTGCTATCCAAAGCAATTGACCATAATATTCATTCTGTTAGTTGCTTCCTGATTCTTTTTCCTGGTAGCCTGACTCACTTGACAACACACTTACGTAATGGAATTAAGATTAGAATCCTTTCCACTTACTACATTGAAATCTCCTTTGTAGCTCTGATACAATCTGACACTGATATGAACGACTGTGCAGCGTGTGTAATTGGGTAATATATGTAATCAAATGCTGAGGACAATCATTATTATTAGTATAATGACAATTATTCATCATAATATTGCAGAAGTAGAGAGCAAGAAAATTTCATCTAGAACCAATTGTGTGTTTCTTCAACTAGACAAAGTGAGGGCAGGTCTATTCTAGGGCAGCAGTCCCCAATCTTTTTGGTATTGGGGACCAGTTTTGTGGAAGACAATTTTTTCACAGACAGGGGTGCGGGATGTGCAGTCAAACCTCATTTCTTGTTCTTTTAAAAATTATTTTATTTTTAAATTGTGGGGTGCAAATGTGGGTTAGGTACATATGTGGTCATCATACAGGTAAAGTGTGGGTACCCTTATTGATGTTGTGTGCTTCCCCCCTAAGTTGGCAGTGTTCCACTACTACCAATCCCTTTCTTATGGTATTATGATAAATGTTCAAGGTCCACTTATTAGTGAGTTCATGTGGCACTCAGATCTTTGCTTCTGTGATAAATTGCTGAGTATTATAGACTCTAGTTCCATCCAGGTTGCTGCAGAGTTCATAATTTTGCTTTTCTTTATGGCTGCATAATATTCCATCATGTATGTACTACATTTTCTTTATCCAGTGCACTTTCTTTTTTTTTTTTTAGTTGGAGTCTCACTCTGTCGCCCAGACTGGAGTGCAGTGGCCGCTCCCAGCCACCGCAGCCTCGACCTGCTGGGCTCCGGCGATCCTTCGGCCTCAGCCTTCCGAGTAGCCGGAATTACAGGCACGCGCTACCACGCCCAGCTGATTTTTTGATTTATTGTAGAGATGAGGTCTCGCCGCCCAGACGGGCCTCGAACCCGCGGGCTCAGGCAATCCACTCACCTCAGCCTCCCAAAGGCGCGGGATTACAGGCTGAGCCACCGAGCCCGGCTCTCCAGGGCACTTTCAATGGGCAGCACGGTTGGTTCCATGCGTTTGCTATTGTGAATAATGCTGCAATAAACATGCATGTGCAGGTATCTTTATTCTAGAGTGATTTGAGTTCCTCTGAGTATATTCCCAGAAGGTGGATTGCTAGGTCATATGAAAGATTGATTTTCAGATTTTTTTAGAAATAGTCACACTGTTTTCCACCGAGGTTGTACTAGTTTACATTCCCACCAACAATGTGAAAGTGTTTCCCTTTCTCTACATCCTCTCCAACATCTGTTGTTTTTGGAGTTATTGATGATGGCTATCCTGACTGGAGTTAGGTGGTATCTCAGTGTGGTTCTGTATTTATGTCTGCTTATGAGGGGCACGCAACCTAGATCCTTCGCATATACAGTTCACAATAAGGTTCACACTCTTATGAAACTCTAGTGCCGTCATTGATCTGAGAGAGAACGGAGCTCCACTTGCCCGCCGCTCACCTCCTCCTGTGCAGCCTGGTTCCTGACAAGCCACAGACCAGTAGCAGTCCATGGCCCAGGGGTTGGGGACCCCTGCTCTAGGGTCCATGGTCCATCACAGCAGGACTACACTAATGGTAATTAAGGCGACAGGGTAACAGGATGGTTCTGTTGACAAAAGAGTAAGGTTGGGAAGTAAATATTATCTAGAGTTAATCAAAAACTCATCTCCCGGACCCCTTAGTAAGGAATTTGGCAAAAGAAAAAAAAAAAAGGTCAGAGTTTAGTCCTCAGTTCTAAACAGAACATGGGTCATCTGAGATACCTTGTGCAATGGTATAACAGTTAAATATATTACCATGTGTTGAGATGAAGAATTAAAACAGAAAAGACTCTGGAAATCTAATAATCCTTTACTAGCTGCTAGAGTATGATGACTGACAGAACTTCAGTTGGCACATGCATGTTCTTATGGAAAGTAGAGGTTAGAAGAAAGACTATAAAAATTAAATTAACATGCATTTTATAATACAAAATAAACAGAAATCTTAGAAAACAACCACATTCCAAATCAGTCATATTTTGTGGCATAATCTGTTCCTGATTGTTCAAAGAATATTGCTATGACTCTGTGACCTGTAGAGGTAGGGGCCCTCACAAATTTTAAATTATGTGAATTTAACATCTTTGTAAAGTTTTAATATCAGCTCTTCTGGCTTAAAATTTAATACCTTGTGTTTTTCTTAGTTTCAGTTTTGCAAGTCTCAGCAAAATGCTTGCATAACCATTAGCCAAGCTCACAAAATCTGGTGAGGCTGAAGGACATGTTTTCTAGGCTTACTTTCCTGTCCATAAATTGAGGAGTGGAACACAGAGACCTCACCCCATGGACCCTTTCATGAAATTCACAGGAAAGACAGCACTATAGGGACTGAACTGAACCTCCCAGATATTGGCCAGTTCTCATATTATTACAGTCTTAGAACTACAACTCAGGACTTTAAAATTTGAGGACAGAGATCTTTTCACTGCACCCAAGATGGCAAATTCATTTCATTTTCAGTGGCAAGTTTGATTGATTGATAAAGGCTGCCTGAAAACTCTATTGAGAAGCTATATCAGGATTTATCAGAAAAAATGTTGTAATTGATTGGTGATGGCTGCTGTGGTTGAGGGATGGTGAGCTTTATAGCAGAAAGGTAGAATTTTTGCTGAACCTAAACAATATTGCCTTCCATATAAAGGTTATCTTTTCAATGAAACTTCCCTAAAGGATATTAAACTATAATCTTATTTATTAATGGCTATCCACAAACATGTCCAGTTAACTCTTACTCATCCTATAGATACAATTCAAATATGAATTTTTCAGTGAAGTTTGCTCTGATCAATCAGTTCATTTTCTGATGTACCTGCTCATTAAGCTATATTTTATTTCTCTCCTCTATCTCAGTTTGAAATGTCTACTCATTGGTTTTATTGTTAGGCTAATGACTGTGTATTTCACCTTTCCAGACAGTAATCTCACGATAGCAAAGACCATATCCTGTTTTGTTCACCATCGTATTCCCAGTGTCTTATCATAGTTCCTGGTACTTATTAGACACTCATTAAATATTTGCTGAGTTGAATTGAAAATGGAATTGAATTGAAAAGCAGGAGTTCATTTACTTTTCTCTTAAATTTCTCTGAGACACAGGCTAGGAATATTATCTGTCACTGCGTATCTTTTCAGGAGACACGTTTATCTGATCAAGGTTACAGATACAGAGATGTTGGAATTTGAAATCCTAGGTTTCTGAGTCCTCAGGTCTGTTCTTAGCTTGAGTTTCCTCCTTGATGTAGGTCTTTAATACCTATATCACCTGTTTTGCTGTGTGAAGATGTTCGCTTCAAGTTACCATTAATGGGGCAGAGCCAGGAATGAAAACAAAAACCATTTTTATTTGGATGGAGGTAGTATGGTATAGTAGAAGGAGCACTAGACTTAGAGTCAGTAGATCTGAGTTTGTGTCCTGGCCCTGCCATTTACTAGCCTACTAACCTCGGAAACCTAAAATAATCTCTGTTCATCAGTAAAATAAACAGGTGGAGTGAGTCAATTTCAAAGCTATTTTTTGTAATGGGAATATTTCTTATCACGAAATTTCAAGAATCTCGTGTGAAAGCATAATATGGGAGAGAGATATAGTGGAGCTGCTTTGGTGAAGGGGTGAGGTAGGAAGCATACCTGGGATTTTGCTCATGCAGTTTCTCCTGCCCCTGCAAGGAAGCCCCCGAAAAACACACAGGAACCCCATTTGAAAAACAGGTAATTTTGAAATAATTCTAAATTTATAGGAAGTTGCAAAGATAATACAAAGAGGTCCTGTGTACCTGCATCCCGTTTCCCCTGATAGGTCAATAAAACAAAAAACAAAAACAACTTTGGCACAAGAAAGTGAACGTACTAAATGCCACTGACCTGTACACTTAAAATGGCTGAAATGATAAATTTTATGTTATGTATTTTAAAAATGCCATAAAACATTTTCAGCAACATGGATGGAACTGGAGGCCATTATATTAAGTGAAATAAGCCAAGCATAGAAAGAAAAATATACTATGTTCTCTCTCAGATGTGGCAGCTAAAAGATTGGATTTCATGGAAACAGAGAGCAGATTGGTGGTTACTAGAGGTCAGAAGGGTAGTGGGGAGGAGGCGATGAAGAGAGATTGATTAATGGGTACAAATACACACTTAAACAGAAAAGCAAGCTCTGGTGTTCGTAGACCAGTAGGGTGACTATGGTTAACATTAATCGATTGTACATTTAAAAATAGCTAAAAAAGAATAATTTGAATGTTTAAGGTGAAGGTGATGGATATCCCAATTACACTGATTGGATTGTATGAATATCTCAAATTATCACTTTTACTCTGAAAATCTGTACATCTGATATGTATCTATAAAAATAAATAAGTTAAAAATAAACAAATAAATATATTAACCCCCAAATCAATATATAAAATGTAAAAAAAAAAAATCTCCAACCTTTTGGACCCACTAGAAGATAATCTTCCAAGGCCTGCCTAGCTCCAGAATTCTGTGGTTGTATGAATAATAAATGTTAAATGATCCCCACTACAATCTAGCATCAGGGACCTTTGGAACTTGAATGCACCTTAGAAATCAATCAGGGTAAGATATCGTTCAAGACTCTTGCTTCTCCTTTAGGACTTCTCTCTGTCATGAAGTTTAACTAGAGGCTCAGATTTGGCTTCTAAAAAAATGGGCCTCACAGTGGGGGTTTTATTATTTTCTATTCTCATTTTTTCTACTAGTAATTCCCTGTTGACTGTTTTATGGTCTCTGGGAGTGGGTTCTTTGGGTTTACTTGACTTATTTTGATTTATCTGATGGCAACAGTGTATCCCTTTCCATATCCCCTCAGAATGGTTTAGTTGGTCTTGCTTTCCATTTTCAATATTGCATTACAGTGTTTTCCTTTTTTTTTTTGTGACTGCACCAGGTAGGTTGCACTGAAATGGCCATGGGTCAGCAAAACTCACTTCTCTTGTTCTGTTTGCTATTTTTTTCTTTTTAAATATTTATACAAATAAACAACTGCATATATTTTTACATAAATTCAGCGTGTGTGATCCTATCCAACGTACTGTTTTTAAAATGCAGTATTTTGTTTCAGTTCAGTTTTCCTTTCCCATACACAGTTCTCCTCTCAAGTCACATTCTCACAGACAAAGTTAATAACCTACAGTATATATTTTCATATTATTCTCTATGCTCATGGATTTATAAATGAATTGCTATGCATAATGTACATATGTATTTGCACTGTTTACGTGAATAAAAATATTACAATTGACATTATTTTGCGAAAGTTGGAACATATACATATTCTTGAATCTTGCTTTTTCCTACTCAGCAATAACTAACAACCGTGGAACATTTTGTACTGCAATGTGCTATAATGTATCCAATCATTCCCCTACTGATGAGCAAACTACTGTTTCTATTTGCTTTCTTTTATACCTCTAAAATAATGCGGCAATAAATATTTTTTTCCTTTCGTTTCTATGGAACACGTACCCAGAAGGAATAGATTTTATTGATCTCTTTGTCTTTAAAACATGACTGGTATGAATGCTACCCTAGATTAAATTTTTTTTTTTTAGATTAAAATTAAACAACATCTTTAGCTCTCAGAATTTTGCTGAAGTATTTCATTGTAATTATATCAAGCCTTCCTTTCCTGTTCCAACTCACAGCTAAACCTTTTTTCCTGTAATCTGTTAAGGTTGCTACTATATATCATAGTTAATCGCTTATTATTAGATTGAACCATATGAAGCCACTGTTTTTGTAGGTAAAACATTTTTTAATATTAGCAGTTATGTACGGTTCAATCTATAGATAAGGAATGGAAAAGAAACACTTATTTAAAGATGGGAATGTTTAGGATGCCAGAAATCCATTTTGAAACCAGCTAGTGAATATTGACATTTAGTAAGACCAAAAAGTTCATTTGACTTCTCCCTTATCTTGAATCTCCACCAAACTCCTTGTGTCTGCTCCAAGCTGGAAGTAACCACCCACCCTTTGAAACCGTACTCTCAAGGAGACTGACATTCAGGCTTGAAGACAGGGCAAGAGAGCGAATTCTCTCTTACCTTGTCTTTCATTCTGAGACCTGCTCCCATTGAGAGGGCAATTTGCTTTATTCACTCTACTAATTCAAATGTTAAGCTCATCCAGAAACACCCTTACAGACACACCTAGAACAATGTTCAACCAAATATCTTGGTATTGCCTATTCCAAATGTGCTTTAAAGAAGTCCATAAACTCTTGGAAATTATATGCAAATTTAGGGTGTATATGAAAACAAGAGAAAGCTTTTCTCTAGAGATAATATCCATATCTTTTTCCATATCCTAAAAGGAGTTCACAACTCAGAAAAGATTAAGACTTTATCTTTATGCCTATAAACCACAGTCATAATTTCAAATGCTCCATAATGTTGAGGAGGGCGAATGAAACAGGTTAAGTTTCAAAGAATGTTCAGCTTTGAACTGTATGCTATGTGAAAACTAAAATAAACGGAGAGTATATGAGATAGTAATACAATATGTGATTAAACAAGGTGGGCACTAATAGTGATTATTTGTTTGCAGACAAATTAAGTTTTGGAAAGCAGATTAGTGAAGTAGCCATGTTTTATGACCTTGTGGTTTTTATTAAACACAGTCCATTTACTCTGCCACTTTTGTAAAGAGCATCTACCTCAAACCAGTACTTCAAAGTTAATATGACTTTTCTTCATTTTGCCTCTAACTCAGACTAATTACAAAGAAATGAATATTTTATCATCTTTCTTATGATAACCTAAGGCTATTGAATTTTGGGTTCAGAGTCATTATTGAATTCTATCATTAAAATATACTATTAAAACTGACTTTCTTCATCCATAAAAATGCACGAGTATGTGATAAAATTTCACGATACTTAAAGTACGAAGCATTGCTTTCTTCTAGAGAATCAGCCACATCTAATCAGTGACACAGGTAAAAAAAGATGAATTCCTCAAAGTCACAGTGATTAGGATGCTTTCCTCTCTTCCTGGTGGTTGTTCTTTAAATTGGTTTGTACCAAAGCCTAAACTTGGCCTGAAATTCCTTCTTCTCCCTTTTTCTGAAGAAAACCTCTCGTATCTCTCTACAGCACAATAGTACCCTTGGGTGTTCTACAGAACCACAAACATCCTTCCGCCAAATATCAGGACAATGCATTGTTTAAGGTGTTTTCCTCCTTGTGTTGATGAGAATTCTCTGCGGGTTACATTGGTGTGTCCCACAGGGAAAGATATTTTGCACCTCATGCCTTTAATAAACATTCAGCAGCTTGGAGAAGGACAGATAGTACTCTACAAAATAAGAGCCAACACAACAAGACAAAGCAACTGCCAAGCACGTGGAAATTTTCCTCACTGAACTCAACAACTCAAATAAGTCAGAGGCATTCATTTTCCATGAGGTGGAGTGCCCTGCCTCATCTGTCATGAGATTGGACGCATATTTGTGTGGGCTCCATTTTATCAACTCTACATGATACCAACTGAAAGCAAGTCCTGCAGCTCTTTATGGTCTCTGCTCTGCAGTTTCTCCCTCCTCTCTCGAGTGTCTCTTCATAGAGCTCATGCTTATATGATCATGAAGCCTGAGGAAGAGTGTCTTGACCTTTATGTCATTCTAAGAATATAAGAATATTCTTTTTTTTTTGGAATCGGAGTCTCACTTTGTTGCCCAGGTTGGAGTGCAGTGGCACACTCACGGCCAGTGCAGCCTAGACCTGCTGGACTCAGACGAACCTTCTGCCTTTTAAGTAGTTGGAACTACAGGAGTGCGCCACCATGTGCAGTTTGTTTATTTATTTATTTGTTTGCTTATTTATTTATTTATTTATTATAGAGATGAGGTCTTGCCATGTTGCCCAGGTTGGTCTCAAACCCGTGAGCTCAGGCAATCCTCTTGCCTCTGCCTCTCAAAGTGCTGGAATTACAGACCTGAGCACCTTAATGTTCTAATTCATGACCCAACAAAAGAAAATAGCTCTGTACTCTTAGGTAGGAAAATGACTACACTGATGTGTTTCTGTTTTTATAATAGTCACAGTTTATTTATTTATCTTGTGCCCCTTACAATGCTAAATGCATAACATACCTTGTGTTCATTCACATCTTACAAACTTCTTGTGAGAAAGGTGTTTGTGATGGTTCATTTTATGTGTCAACCTGACAGGGACAGGTAATACCAAGATATTTGGTTAAACATTATTCTAGGTGTCTGTGAGGGTGTTTCTGGATGTGTTTAACATTGACATTGGTAGACTGAGTAAAGCAAATTGCCCTCCTTACTGTGAACAGGCCTTATCCAATCCGCTGGATCTCTGAATAGAATACAATGTAAGGTAAGGAAGAATCCACTCTCTCAGCCTATTTTCAGCTGGGACATTAGTCTTCTGCATTCATACTGGAATTTGTACCATTGGCTTCCTGGCTCTCAGGCCTTTCAACATGGACTAGAACTACACAACTGGTTCTCCTGGGTCTCCAGCTTGTAGACAGAAGATTTTGAGATTTTTTCAGCCTCTGTAATCATGTGCCCTAATTTCTTAAATCTCATATATATCTGATATATATTCATAGCTGATACATCCATAGATATATATATATATATATATATCCATTGGCTCTGTTTCTCTAGATAACTCTGATTAATATAGTGTTATTATCTGTATTTTACAAATGAGAGAACTAAGCCTTATACAAGTTAAGGAATAGGCCCAAGTTCACCAAGGAAATAGTTGATCTTGGATTTAAACCTGGATTCCCTTGATATTTGAGGCCATGCTCTTAACTACAACTGTACTGTACTGCTTTAAATATGACCCCACCTCTGGATCTGCCCTCCTGTGAAGACAATGAATTGGTAATTTGTCCCTAGCTAGGATCGTCTAGGAAAGTGAAAGCTTTAAAAGGGTTCTAGGTACAAGGCTATGTAAGATATGTCAGTCAGAGCTCAATCAGGGAAGCAGACCATTACTAATATTGGATAAGCAATTTATTAGAGGAATTTGAATTTGTGCAATTGTGGGATCTGGTAAGAAGCTCGTGGAAGGCTTTTTTGGCCCCTGTGTCAAGTGGTGGGCCTGAAATGTTTGCAGGATGGTGGGGCAGAGAGTAGGGAAGCAAAGCTGAATGTGAAGCAGGGGAGAGAAGGAAAATCTGAACCCCATATCTGTTTTTTACTACCTTCAACTTTGATGACCCAGATGACCTGCAGAAAATGCTAGCAGCCCTCGTGATATCGCTGCACACGCACCTGTCCTGGGACATGGAGGAACTGAAGGAGAGCTGAGGAGCCCGGGGAGCTGCAGAGCTGGCTGTGGCCCCTTGCCAACCAGGTGAGGGAGCCGATGAGTGACAGTGTGTGAAAGCTGCAGTGGGACAGGGTGACCTCCACTCACCTTGCTCCTTCAATTCCCCTTTCCAGACCTCATGCCAATTTCTCTTGTGGGCAAACCTAACTCAGAGTACTATAGACAATTTGGGGAGATAAAATTCTAGATTAGTTAAATTAACACAGTACAAAACCACTACAAGGAGCTATCGAAGCGGTGGTGGGATCGGAGACCTCCAGCACACGTCTGTCGACGCTGCCAAGTTCATTTTCTCTACTCAGAATGCCCCCCCTTTGCCTTCTGCCAGCAAATCCTGCATCCCTGTAGCTGGGTGAGTGAGATGGACTTCATGGAGCTTACAGAGAAGCTGAAACAGCTCTGAGAATCAAAATCGTCAATTCAGCCCGGCTCGGTGGCTCAGCCTGTAATCCCACGCCTTTGGGAGGCTGAGGTGAGTGGATCGCCTGACTCCGCGGGTTCGAGACCCGTCTGGGCAGGGAGACCTCATCTCTACAATAAATCAAAAAGTCAGCTGGGCGTGGTAGCACATGCCTGTAATTCCGGCAACTCGGAAGGCTGAGGCAGAAGGATCGCCGGAGCCCAGCAGGTCGAGGCTGCGGTGGGCGGGAGCGGCCACTGCACTCCAGTCTGGGCGACAGAGTGAGACTCCAACTCAAAATAAAATAAAATAACAAAAAGATATTAATAACCACTTGGGAATGCTATGCTTGGTTATGACCTTGCTTAAAGTGTTGCATATTCTAGATGCACATTTTCCTCCTGCACTCTTCTGCTTTGAAAACGTATAATGGAATCTGTCACAAAACCTGTGTGTATAAAAGATTTCTCTGAATTAACCATAAGTTCTTACAAGCCAGTGAAGGGTTTTAAGCAATAAAAATAATATGGTCAGATTTGTGCTTACAAAAACTTATGTGGTGAACACAGAACTGAAGAATTAGAATGGGTGCAGGTTGGTGGATTAATCTGATAGTTGGTAAGAATCTGGTCGTCTGGATGAGGAAAGTGATGGTGGAGGTGGAGAAAGGTAAGTAAAGTTCAGAGACACCTAAGAAATAAAATCAATAAGAACGGATTCATAGGTATGTGATGAGAGAAGAAAGAATTTCTAAGAATGATCAAGATTCCTGGCTCTTGTGAATTCATGAGTGGAAGTGTTAGTCGTTGAGATATCAAATGTGGAAGTGTGTGGGAAAATCACGTGGTCACCCATGAACATACTAAGAGCCTAAATGGTCGAGAAACCCCCAGGTTCCAAATGGAGATGTCAGTTGGGCATCTATATTCCAGGCCTGGAGATCAGCAGGAAACTGTCGGATTAAAGATATAAATTCAGGAGTCACACAAGTAGTAATAAAGTAGTAATTCATAGTAATTTAGGTAATAAGTAGTAATTAAAGCAATGGAAATAAAGGAATTTTCTCTTTAAAAAAGTATAGAAAGTGACTATAGTATAAAGTGTAGTGTGCATTTTTTGGGCCACTTTTTCATTTGGAAAGAATTTATCATCCAGAGGAAGTCCATGGGGCTGGATAGCCCTCCTATCCACTCATGGAAGGCAAAGAGCAGGTATGAGACCTGTACTCAGTCCAATCTGTTATGGCTCCCTCAGGACTTTGATTCATTATAAATTGATACAAAGATGTAGGGACTCTTGATAAATTATTTGCAGTGATGACAATGGCAATTAGCTGTTAGGGTGGGCAAACTTTGGCAGTAACGATATCTTAACCAGCATGTTGCTGTGGTGTGGCCTTGGATATGCTCTTAGCTACTTGGTCTCTATTGGCTACTTCAAATGTTTAAAGCAGGTTCTTTAATCTTCCTATTGAATATGTGAGTTGAGTGATACCCTAGTAAATTCTCTTCAGCTTAAATGAGCCAAAGTTGGATTCTGTGATTTTCAAATAAGAGCCCTGTTTATGAAATCAATATCATATATAGGTAAAGTGCTTATGCCATTGTAGGAATTAACACATTATATTGTAAAGATACACCTATACAACTGCCTCTATATCTGACCAAGGTTTTAAAAATTATAGTTCATGGTTCAATTAGTGAATTGTGAAATCAATTTATTGGGTCATAACCAGGATTTAAAAAAATGAAATAGAATAACATGTGTTAGACAATAAAAAGAAAAGGTACAGCATAATAGAAAAATCAGAGACTAAGTGTTGTTTTCTGAAACTTTTGTCTTGGTTACACGTATTGACTATATGCACTGGTTATGATATAAAATGTAAGCCATAGAGCCCTCACTTCCTCCTGGGATAAAGACAGCTGCCAGAAAGTGTCACTCCCATCCTAGATATGAGAAAAAGCTAGACAATTGACAAAATCCTCACTCTCCTGGAGCTGGTCAGAGAGGTGAGGCACCAAGTTAACAAGGTGAAATACATTGCAACAGTCAAAAGGCCCCTCTGAAGAAATGCGACTCACGCTTGGGCAGAGCATGGGGGGAAAGAAAGAAGATAGTTAATTCAGTTTTAAAGGTCAAGCAAAACCAAGAAAGGGATATCTTAGAACAAGGTAGAATTTAAATGGAAGCATTTAAATGCCCTTGACTGTCATTGGGAACCATGCTGCTATGAAGTATTCAGTAAGAAGGCTATATTTTCATCAAAATGATATTACTGACAGTTTATTTAAAACTAACATTCATAAACACCCAGGCAAAAAATGTATTTCCCCACTTAGAAGAGCTGTGTTCAGTGAAATCAACTATCTCCAGCTGTCATCACTTAGTGATGTTTTATATCAATTTCTCACTAATCTTCAGTTGACCCTGAAGCTTAAAGTTTCTCTGCTACCTCGCTCTCCCAAATTAATTAATCATTAAAGTATGAGGAATTTTTTGATTGAAGAAACTTTTTCCTGTAAAATGAGAAACATGTCTCAAGTCAACAATGGTCACTTAATTTATATTCTCACACTGGAAAACACCAATTCTCATATTTAAAAATCTCTAAGTGGAATACTGCCAGATAGCAACAATTGATTCTAAATATGAGTATTTATACTGTACAAAGGTTGTTCAAAAAGTAACTTACAGGACATTTTAAGATGATTGATTTTCTTACAATGCAAAATAATTATTACAAGGATATAAATACTACTTCCTGTCACTTTTCCATATAACTTTCTTGTTGAATACAATATTGACTATAATATAATGGTATAGATAATAGAATTATGATATAATCAGTGAAATAAGATATAATCATTGATGGCAAAATAAAACGTAGGGTCTTTAGTTGCTCTCTGTCTGATTTTTAAAATTTAAATGGAAGTATTTAAATGCCCTTGTCTGTCATTGGGAGCCATGCTGCTGTGAAGTATTAGGAAGGAGGTTATATTTTCATCAAAATGATATTTTTTGAAATAAGGTTTTGCCGTGTTGCTCTGTCTGGTCTCAAACTCTTGGGCTCAAGCAATCCTCTTGTCTCCCCCTCCAGATTACCTGGGATTCCAGCACAAGCCAATGCATCTGTCTTACTTACTTTTTTGCAACATCAATAATCTCCACCGTTTCTTTCTTAAATGTGATTTTCTCTTTCTTCAATAGCTGTGCTATTTGAAGCTTTCTCGGTCTGACTTTTCAGTGGCTTCTCTTTGACATGAGGATAAAACCCCAGTTCTACAACACATTTCACGAGGCTTTGCAAGGTCTGACTTGGTCTCTTGTGCAGCCTCACTTCTGTGTTCAGGCTGATCTCTGTAATCTACGCTTTGACATACTGATCTTCTTTTAGTGCCTTGGGTAAGCCATGCTCTCTCTCTCTTCTAGACCTTCTCAACTAAATCTGGGGAAAATAGGCTGCATTGTCAGGTAAATTTGAGAAAAATGTGTACTGCCACCGTCCCTTACAATTTTACAATCCAACAAAAGTAATACAAAACTATAAGATATATTTGCCTTAGTATTGTCTAACCCCAAATTTCCCAAACTTATTTTTGTCATGTGCCTTCCCCCCGGCCCCAATACCTATTCTAGCCCACAGAACTGGAGTTCTATGATACTCACTTTGGGGAAAGGTTGATCAAGACACTCTGCCCTTGATGGTTTCACAAATTTTTTGGCCACATAGGCTCCTTTCCATTACACAGGAGACACTAGTAAGTTAGAAATCTGGCTCCTAGGGACTTCCGGTCTTATCTCTTCTATTCTTTGCCTGGGCATTCTCATGCCCCGCTTCCTGAGAAGGAATTCCACATTACGTCAACCAAATGAGTATATTTATTCTTGAGCAATGAGAATAAAGATGAGGAAGGGATTCTTCAGACATATTGCAGGCAGCTTTGGTGGACGCAGTGACAAAGTAGACATGAGGGTGAAAGAGAAGGTGGAGTTAAAGATGACTTTGGTGGTGCATCCATTAACCAAGAGAGAAGATGGAAAGAGAGGTATGCCTACCATGCCAGGGACTTGGGGACAGAGCAGTGAACAGAGAGACACTTTTCGTGGGTTTTTTTTTTTTTTACCTGTTGGGATTATAGTGTTACAGAATATCCAGCTAGAGTCACCTGGAAATTCATAAATGGCTTTGAGGCAGACAGAACCACATGAGTAATACGCAGAAAATCATTCTTGTAAATTGACTCCTTGAACAGTCCTTGCAGCTTAATAGTCCGCTCCTTATTAAAGCACTTCCTCTTCATCTACTGTTAAAAGACATGTGCTTTCCCCCCTCCAGAGCTCTGCAAAGCAGCACAGGCTTAAAGAGCTTGCAATAAAAGCACAGAGAGTGGAGGGGTTGTGATTCCTGCAAAAGCCTTTTCAGTTACAACAATGCAAGAGAAAACTCACCAGCATCAGAACCAACATTTGAATGTGATGTGTATACGGTCAGCATTTGGTGCGTGCTCGGCACTTACTAGGTACTCGGGTGTTGAGTACTTTCATGCTTATCATCTATCATTCTCCCCAAGGTGCAGCATTTTCAACCCTGGAAATAACTGAAAACATGCTATGGCAGTCGCTCCATTCTGCCAGGGGAAAAATGTGTATTTTTCAAATGAACCAGTAATAGATACATTCCAGCCTATGAAATTCAAGGTAATTTCAAAATGAACTTTTAAGGATGAACACAAATAAAATTCCGACAAGAAGCTTACTACTTTTTTTCCTGTGACCATTTGTGCTTAAGATATAGAGAAAGAATATCACAAACTAGAAGTTTGTTGCAAACACTCCAGAGGTCTTAGCTTTTCTGAGACGAGTATCTTAAAGAGTATATTCCATTCTTTATTTAACATGAATTCGTTCTTGGCTGGAATTTTCAGAAATCTATATGTTATGCTCAAATCAGAAGGAAAAAGCTAACATGGAGTATATTCTATAATGAAATGATGAGTCAGGGGACTTTTCTTCTGTGACATCAAGAAAGCAGGTCATAAATGGGGTATTTTTTATTTTTTATTTTTCTCTTATGCTTTACAAATTTTCTGCAGTGAGAATGCTTCACTTTTGTAATGAGGGATAAAAAGCAAATGACATTAGAATTATTTTTGGTAAAGTCTGTTAAAACAGGCCAGACACAGAGGCTCACGCCTGTAATCCCTGCACTTTGGAAGGCTGAGGCAGGAAGAATGCCTGAGCCTAGGAGTTTGAGACTTGCCAAAAACAAACAAACAAATAAGCAAAAAATCCCCCAAATTAGCCGGGCATGGTGGCTTGTGCCTGTAGTCCCAGACTGAGGTGGAAGGATCGCCTGAGCCCATGAGGTTGAGGCTGTGGTGAGCTATGATGGTGTCACTGCACTCCAGCTTGGGCAGCAGAGTGTAACCCTGACTTACAAGGCAATACAAAGCAAAGCAAAAACCCCACAAGACCTCAAACATAAAAAATTTATTTAAAAAATTTACTAAAAATTAACATTGACTTTTAATGTGATGAAAAAAATCGATGTCATGTTTCATTTCCTTTTGCTCACTTAAGATGAAAGAGTACACCTCAGGAAAGTTTGAAGTATTAATCTACCTTGCTGCCAGCCTTCTCTACCTTTTCTTAAATGATGTTAATAAAGGTTGACTTATATGTTTAAGTTTATTTGGCCAGTACCTGGTCTTGATGTAGGTTTCTTGCTATTTTAAAAAATAGCTACAAGTCTTGGCAAGGCTATTTTCCCCATAAGTAAAGTAAAGACCCAGAACTTTAAATATCTGACTTGTCATTCTTATGACTAATGAATGTCAAAAAAGAGTCAAAATGTATAAAAACACACACAAAAAATCAGGCCTGCAAAAGATAAACTGTACTAGCAGAGATCAACTGGTAAATGAATAAACAAAATGTTTTAATAACTTTAAAATTTACTTTGTATTATTTTAATTCTTTTTTCCTAATGGATGCCTTGATTTCTGAGTATACAGATATATTCACCCCATCAAAGAACTAGACTTGCAGTTAGAATATAAGACTATAAGGAGATAATTTATATGTGGGTTCTGTGGTCAACCACTAGTCTTAAAACATGAATATAATTAATAGATTGAGGACACCAAGTGCTGAGATTAAGAGTAGGGTTTGGAGTCAGACAGATGAGGGCTCAAATCTTGTCTCCACTATTTACTAAGTTTCTTAACAATAGTTTTCTCACCTACAAAGTGAAGATTGTAATGGTGTGACCTCAGAAGATTGTCAGAATTAAGTAAAATAATGTTTTGGGAACATATAAATGGGAGCTACATGCCATTACCGAGTGATAGACCAATAAGTGACCCATTCATTATAGTTTTAAACTATATATAATTATAGAACAAATACACAAGACCATTTAAAATAATTGAATACAGATCTTGCATTTCAGTGCTTAATACAGCACAGTGTGTTAATACTTTCTCATATTAAGTCTTCATTATATCATTAAAACTTAATCCATCTTGGCTCTTATCTCCATTTCTTACTAGATTTATTTTTTTAACTGACTAGCTTATACTCATTGTTTCTAGGGCTGGGGTGGACAGCTGCGAGATTTTAGATAAGCACGTTATCAGAATGTTCCAACTTCTCTCTTAGTCATTTTCTATAAACACTCTAGATGATCTCTTCTATGGTTTTGAAAATGAGGGTCTAGTCTTTTCTTCTCAACAAGTGGTTATGGATTTATATCTATCTTCCCCACATCAATTAGCAGAAGAAGAAAGGCCGGGAACAAAATAAAACAGCATCTCCTCTCTAGTTCATAGCTCTTACCTTCCCTGACCTCTCTTAAGTTGTGTAAAGAGAAGAGTGAGCATTGCAAATTACATCTCCACTGCAATCGGAAGGCTGCTTTTAACAATCCAATGGGAGTCATTTTCCACTCTATTTAAAGAATGAAGTCTTTTTCCTCCTGGAAGATGCCTCTTGCTGTGACTGCTCTTTCAGATTTCACTTGAAATGAAATTCAGTGGTAGCGTCTTCATTGCTGAGGCTTTCCATGCACTTGCAAATGTTATAGTTTAGGAGTTTAGGCATAGAAAAGAGGCATTACAAGGAACTTTATTCTCATCCAATCCTCCTGGGTAAGGAATTTGTTTCTGATACAACTGGTTTAGCATATTTTCCTTCAAACCGATATTTTAAAGATTCTGTGTCCATACCCATATATCTATATACGTGGGTAGAAAAATATGCTGGAACAGAGTGATTCTAAACAGATTAAAACTGTTTTATAGTCACCGTGGTCCTCAAAATTTTGTGGGCTTCAGAGCCACTTGGAGGGCTTATAAAACAGACTGCCGCCTCCCTTCTCTCTTCCCCCTTCACCATGTCTGATTTAGCATATTTAGGATGGAGATGAAGAATTCATATTTCTAAAAAGTTCCCAGGCGATGTGGCCTCTGTTGGGGACACATTTTGAGAACTATCATTCTAGAGGCATCACTGCTCTATCTCCTGACCCAAATTCTTATAAGTCACCATTATACTGCAACATTTGAACAAATGTGTTTCCATTGTGAACCTCCTGAATGAAGAATACCTTTGAAACCTTAATCACTCTAAGTGCTATTTTTTTTTTTAAATATGGACTTTGTTGCCTAGGGAACAGACTGAGCTAGAAGAAGGTTCTTTGTCAGAGTGTTGCCGGTCAAGGCAGTATTTCCTACAATCCATACACATCTCCAGTAGATCACTTCTCTTTTCCATATGTCCACTACCTAATTTCTATGTAGAAGTTTATGTGTGTGCACAGAGAACATGTGTGAATATGTATATAAATTCTATATACTTGCTTTAAAATAATAAAAAGTAAAATAATTAGATTATAGATTTTTTTTTACAAGAATTTAAAGCAAGATAAGTATTGACACATATATGTTATTGATGCTCACACATCGGTCCCTTGTGTGGACATTACAAAATTGCATGTAAAATTCTTCCTTCTGTGTTTGTGGGGCATACACAGTAAGAAATGTATCATTATGTAATGAATAGGGTACTGCAACCTGGAAAATTCTTAGTATGGGTTTGAGTTTATGGAATCGAGGTGCTTCTAAAAACTGAGTATAAATCAATCTGGACGTTGGATACAATTCTCTTACTGGTTCTCATTATGAAATTAAAGATAAACTCCTTTGGGGAAAAAAATTGGGTACATAATAAAATCATACCTGAGAATATAATAAAATTTTAAAGTATAAAAATGATAATCATCTGATAAAAATAATAATAGCCGATATGTGCCATAAATGATATACCAAGTAGCTGGGGTCATTCTCATGTTTGAGAGGCATGCTTAAAAGTCAAAAAGGAAAATAACTCTCAGACTAGCTGGAAAGAATTTTCTGGATGAAAACATAACTGATATTTTGCAAACTCTTTAACACGGAGTGGTAAGATGATGTCAAACTTACTTGGGTTGATTGGATCAGTATCCCTTTGTGACAATGAATGACTTTAAAAAATACATATATTTTGTCCTTATTTGTGATGGAGAAAAAAACTAAGATAGCAATGTTAACCTGCAGCAAAATATGTTAAAGAGAAAAATGATATTTGTTAAAGTACAGTAAGAAAGACTTCACTCTGGAGCTTTGAGATAGGTGTATGTGATAGAATTTTATAGTTAGGGAGAAAGATTAGGTTCCACTCTAAATAAAACACAGTCAAGTGGGAATTTATAACCAAGGAGGAGGTTGGGAGAAGTCAATGGATGGAAAATTACTAAAAGGAAATGTCATAGATAAGGGGGAATCTGGCCCAATTGGTCTAACAGGATTCTTGCTGAAGACAGGCCAAGGTATCACCTGGAGGGGGGGCGGTGGTAGAGAATGAAGAACCTGATCAGATATTTAGGGTGATCAGATATCAAAGGGGGGAGATTCTTGCTAAACTGACTTAACAGTTTATCACAAAAAATATTTGAGATAGTATGTTCATTAACATTGTTGGTCAAAAACTGTGGTGTATATACATAATAGAATATTACGCAGTCATGAAGGACAAAGTTATGAACTTCGCAGCAACTTGGATCGATTTAGAGTCTATCATACTCACTGATCTATCACAGAAACAAAGAACTGAGTACCACATGTTCTCACTCATAAGTGGACCCTGAACAATCATCATAATACTTCAAGAAAGGGATTGGCAGCAGTGGAAAACTGCCAGGGGAGGGGAAAGGCACACTTCATCAATAAGGGTACCTGATCTCAAACCAAGTGAAGTGGGGACCAAAGTGAGGCCCAAACCTTACCTGTACAAGGACCATTGGCATATCTGACCCTAAATTGTATCTTACATCTTTAAAATAAAAAAAAAAAAATAGAAAAAAGAATAGTTGTAGGCCAGGAGACCTAAAAATGCTTTAATGCTAGTCAGTCCAACACAGTATATCAAGATAGTTCTTTAAAATTAAAACTGTAGCCGGGCTCAGTGGCTCAGCCTGTAATCCCGTGCCTTTGGGAGGCTGAGGTGAGTGGATTGCCTGAGCCCGCGGGTTCGAGACCCGCCTGGGCAGTGAGACCTCATCAACTACAATAAATCAAAAAATTACCTGGGCGTGGTAGTGCATGCCTGTAATTCCGGCCACTTGGAAGGCTGAGGCGGAAGGATCACCGGAGCCCAGCAGGTTGAGGCTGCGGTGACCGGGACAGAGTGAGACTCCAACTCAAAAAAAAAAAAAAAAAAAAAAAATTTAAATTGTAGTCAAGGATTTCCTTCAGAGGCAGTGCAGCAGAGAAATAAACCACAGACTCATAACCAGACAGCCTATTCTTGGTTCTGTTGTTGGTTTTGCAGCATCTCAGCTGCGTGACTAGGGCCTTGCTACCACAAACCCACAGCGTTGACATCACTGGAAAGTTTGTTCAAAATGCAGAATCTTAACCTTAGCCCAGAACCACTGAATCAGAATCTGCACTTTAAGAGGATCTTGCAGTCCTTCATAGGCACATGTATGATGCATGCTGGGTACACTGTCCGGTTCCCCTTTCAGGACTGATAACCTTATTCTCCTAATGGCCTCAAATGCCACCCTTCTCTGGAAAGTGTCCTTGCCTGGAGAGAGTCGCTTCACCAAGATCGTGTCTCCCTCTCCAAGGGCAGTCTTCATCAGATGACTGATGATTGTAGAAGCCCTGGTCCCCTCACCCTAGTTAATATGGCTCTAATGTGCCACTTCCGCTTCAGAGCTCCCATGGTGTGGATGAAGCCTGCTGTTAATACTGTATTTCATTCAAGTTCTCCTTCTGTCCAATGCAACTTCCTTCTTTTCCTCTCTACAGGTGTTTATCCTGCAAGTCTTTCTTATTGAAGTTTCTGCATGCTAATTTCCATCTCTGGGTGCTTTCTGGAGAGCCCAATCTGCAACAACACTAACATTTGAGAAAATCAAACTTCAAACAGGCAAACTAATCTTTGGCTTTTTTCATTTTCTGACTTATAAAGTGGAGATAATAATAGTATCCTCCTCATGGTTTGTTGAGGATTAAATTACTTAATATTTGTAAACTTAGAGCAGTGACTGTCTCATGCAGTGCTAGATAATTGATAGTCATCACTATATGGAAGGTCTATGGATGAAAGTTATATTAAAATCTGTCATGCCCAGATCCCTTGTTCAAAAACATACTACCATCAATATGCAAAAATTAAGTTCAATTAGGGAATAATCTATTTACTTATGTATCTAATCACACGGCAAGAGATGAGAAGAAAGTGTAAGTACACATAACTAGAATTGAGAATATTCAGCTGATAAAAACAAGTGGGTTACATTGTCTTCGGGACATAAGCAGTGAAATTATTTTCCTTTAGGCTGAGAACAATATAAAACAAAGAGCTCTAAGACGTGAATCAAAAAGACAGTGATACATGAAAGCATTAGAATCAAATAATTTCAGGAGAGAAAGAGATCTTATTCATCTAGCCCAACTGTTCACACAGGATCAGATAAATCTAATATATATATACACACACATATATATTTATAGCTTATCCTGTTTCTCCTGTCTGAAGTTTTAATAGTGAGTGCCGACCATTCTTTCTTTAGAAACTAACATATACATATGTATGCACACGCACGCACAAAGCCCACACGTTCACTGTCTTGGAATGAACGCCCTTGGCCCTAGTTTTTCTACTGATTTTGGTCTCATTTATGTTAGGCTATCTGAGCCAGCACGATTTTTCAAGTGGTACTTCTTTTCTTCGGTCTCCACTGGACTTTGTGAGGTCATGCCTTTTAATGTTCAAATCACTACAGCTCAAGTCCCCAACTCATGTGAAGTTATACAGATAGTCTTTGTCAGATTTCCCCTCCTACATACTTCTGTGAATCCTTAGGGATTACACTGGCCAGCCCTCTAGATGCGAACTGCTGTCTGCTCTTCACACATACCTCAGGGCACCCCTTTGTAAATCCCCTCTTTGTAAGTCATTTTAAAGGTGTTCCTCTTTCTGTGCTCCCGTCTGCTACCTCCCTACCAGTAGAAGGGGAGGCAGCAATACCCTTCTCTCAATTCTTTCCAGTGATGAGAGCATCTTGATGGTAACCTTTCACTAGACTTTACAGAAAGCTTAAAGATAACAAAAGGTAATTCAGTTATCCAGGCTACCTTTGCTATGTAACAATGGGGCTTAAAACAACCATTTATTTTATTTTATTTTATTTTATTTTATTTTATTTTATTTTATTTTATTTTATTTTATTTTTTGAGTTGGAGTCTCACTCTGTCGCCCATACTGGAGTGAAGTGGCCGCTCCCGGCCACCACAGCCTTGACCTGCTGGGCTCTGGCGATCCTTCTGCCTCAGCCTTCCCAGTAGCCGGAATTACAGGCATGCGCTACCACGCCTGGCTGATTTTTTGATTTGTTGTAGAGATGAGGTCTTGCTGCCCGAGACCCGCGGGCTCAAGCAATCCTCTCACCTCAGCCTCCCAAAGGCGTGGGATTACAGGCTGAGCCACCGAGCCCGGCAAAACAACCATTTATCATCAATCACACTTTGAGTCCTTTTGTATTGTGGTGCTGGTTGGGGTTGAGGTTATCTGAAGTCTGAATTGAGTTGGAACACCCAATTATACACAACAATTTTAATATAAAGCAATGTCAAAATAAAATGCATCCCATAATTTCTATAAAAAGAGGGTTATGAGACTCAGGTCTTAGTGTTCAAAAGCTGGATTTTTTTTTATAATCAGTATTTTTTATTATGATATTGTGGGGTACGAACAAAAGTTGGATTTTCAATCCTCTTCAGATGGGAGATGTAACTGGGGCCTGGTTGAGGTGGAAAGGTAGAATTGTATGCCTCTCCATGTAAGGGGATCTATTAACCCCGTGCTCCCCAGCCCATAAACTTGCAGTCTACCTGATTTTGGGGGTACAATTACTGTTTTTCTTGAGTGGTAAAAAAGACAAGTCTATGCTAAATAATGGTTAGGGAAGCTAAATATATACTCCTCATAAAGTGTAGAAATCCGAAGTGGAGAAATTAATGTAAAATATGGCCTGAGACCTGAAATTCTTGACCTTCTCCAGAAGAAATAGGTGCAGAACTATTTTGTATGGACATTTAAAGAATCTAGGATGTTAAGAAATTTCATGGAGGATAGGCACATAAGATATTAGTAAAATGCATGTTAGTAAAATGGTTCAAAAAGAACACAAGAGATGATGATTTGCCATAATCTCTCTTATAGTAGATGCACCTTTTCTCTGTCATGGCAAAACCATAAATCGAACTCCCCAAGAACTCAAATTATGAAATATAAAAGAGAGTATAAAAAGTATGGTTAAAATAATTAAATGAGGAAAAATTTAAATATGTAATAACATAACCCAATAATGAAAATAAATAGTCAGCATGAAAATAAACAAACTAGAATAAAAACTGGAAATGCTGAAATTAAAAATACATTAAATAAGTTAAACAGAAAATTAAGCAAGTTGAAAAAAATAGAATAAAGAGAAAAAGAGACAAAAACATTAGAGAAGCTCAAAGAAAATATGAATATGAGAGCATGTTGAGTGAAAAAAGAAGCTAGATCCCAAGCAGTACACATTAATTATGTGAAATTTTAAAAGAGGCAACACTAATCAATGGTGACAGAAGTCAAAAGAATGGCTACCTCTGGATAATTCTGCGTTCTATGCTTGTCAGTTTATTTATTTTGTGTACTGTATTCTTTATTGCCGTCATCTCAGTTATCAGCTCCTTCATTCTTTTCTCTTGTCTCTCCTCGTTTCTATTCATTCTCTCTATTAATATCTTGATTTCTGGATTTGTGCCTTGGGACCAGCCATTCTGGGGGTTCTTCATTGTTTGAGTTCCAAAGCCTGTATTCTCAGATGTTGTCTTCCCAGGGTCTGCATGGCAACTGTGTTCTTCCTTTGATTCTTCTTCATTTGTGATGGGTTCCCTCCCTCTTTACCCCCCTTCTTGAATTCTGTTACTCAGTGGGTAGCTTTCACTGCTGTGCGGGGTAGGTAGCTTTCACTTCTGTTTGGCCAATGCCCTGTTCTTCCTTATGTAGAACCTCTGGATTTGTTCGATTTTGAAGCCGGGCCAGGGATGGGGGAATGTGCTTTTTTATAGTTTAGAGATTTGATTAAAGTGTGATGCGGAGATCCTTGGTTCAGAAGCTATCTGTAGATCACAGTATCCACTGACAGGTGTGTGGGCCCCCTGGAACCCACTTCCCACCACCTTACAATCCATCCATGCGGTGGGGGCATATGTATCCTCCCTGAGAGCAAAATGAGATAAGTAAAAGGGGAAGGAAAAAAAAAGAAGGGAGACTAAAGGAAGATGAAGACAGAAGAGAAGGAGACAGGCTCACCAACTAACAAATAAACAAACAAAGAAAAATTAACAACAAAAAAACCAAGAAAAAACAAAAACATACAAACATGCAAAAAACAGACAAGCAAAAATCTGATGAATCATTTTGAACAGTGAAAGAAGCATCTCGGTAGGTGTATTGCATCAAACAAAGAGTACTTTGAAGGTGATTGAAGTTTAAACAGGTAAGAGTAAACACACAGTTTTTTATAAGTAAATTCTGGGGTTTTGGGATCTCCCTTTGTGCAGACATCAACACACCCATGTAACCACAACCCAGAAATATACCCATATGCAAACAGAAAAATTAAAAAACACTCCCCCCCCAAAAAAACAAGTACCAAAACATAAACAAAAATGGAGGGGAAAAAAAAAAAGAAAAAAAGAGCTCCCTCTGTGGCTATTTTTGAAACTTCAGGATGTTTTCTCAAGCACTGCCCCCACCAAAGCTGCTGCAGTGGTAGGAAGTGGGCTTCCACCTCCAGTCCCTCCCCTCTGCTCTCAGTGCAGGGCCATGGGAGGAGCATGAATCAGATCCTGACTCACCTAACAGTCCGCTGCTGCAGATGCTGCCACCAAGGCTTCCACTCAGATCAGATGTGGGTGCCTGGTCCAGCACGGGGGTGGGGCGTCCATCTCTCTGTATCTGCTGAAGTTTCCTCTCTGGATCAGCAATAACCGATCCCAGAGGGTTGTGGAGATCACCTCTGGGTCTCAGGTTGGAAGCTGAACAGAATGTCAGGGGTGGGCAGTGCAGGTCTCTTTCCTGTCCTGGGACAGAGAAAATGGTGGGGTCTGTGTCTCCACCAATGGTGGGGCTCAGATCCAGTAGGTTACCTCTGGAGATGAAAGATAATATTGATTGAAAAAGGATACAAGGGAAACTTCTTCTGCGGTGCTGGTAAAATTCTATATTTTGATCTGGGATGTGTTTACATGGGTGTGTTGATGTATGTACAAAGGGGGATCACAAAACCCCGGAATTTACTTATAAAAAATTGTGTGTTTACTCTTACATGTTTAAACTTCAATCACCTTCAAAGTACTCTTTGTTTGATGCAATACACTTACCGAGATGTTTTTTTCACTGTTCAAAACAGTTTTTGAACTCACCATTTTATATGCTAAAGGGTGCTTCTGTGGTTTTTGTTTCATCTCTTCCATATTGGCAAAACATTTTCTTGTGAGGATTTTTTAAGTTCGGGAAACAAAAATATTCACTTGGAAAGAGATGGGGTGAGTAGGGAGTATGGGGTATGAGGGTCATGCCAGTCTTGGTCAAAAGCTGGTGAACATTCAGTGTGGTGTGGGCAAGTGCACTCACAAATCACCCATCATGAAATGGACAAATATGTTGAAACAATCTCAAAAAAAATTAACTGAAGCTGAACACTGCCTCTCACAACAATTATAGCTGGTACACTTATGCTGATGGGTTTCTAGAACATTTACCTAATGGGGGAAGCCTATATTGTGAGGGGCCTGCCCTCCCAAAAATGATTCTTTTTTGTGTGTGTGTGTGTCTCCCCCTCATATATACATGCGAATTTTTCAAGTTCCATGTGTTTGTTGATTTTATGCAATTCATTGTATGTGTCCCATGCTCAAAACAAAACAAAATGAAAAGCAACAGAGAAGTTAACATATGTGGTAGACGAAATGAGAAGATCCAATACACCTAAAAGGAGGCCTCAAAGAAGGAATTGAAAGATGAAATATTAGAACAGACCCCATCTCTGTAACTGTTTGGTTAACTACTCCAGGAAATATATTGAAAACACAAACTTTGGAGGGAAAGGATGAGT
Organism: Carlito syrichta; assembly: GCF_000164805.1. NCBI lineage: Eukaryota > Metazoa > Chordata > Mammalia > Primates > Tarsiidae > Carlito > Carlito syrichta. Next base: position 81,592 of record NW_007041259.1, read on the forward strand.
GCAGAGTCTAAGGTACCTCACCTCCTATCTTGTTTCAGTCATGGGACAAAAGGTGTGACCAGAAAAGGATGAGGAAGACCCCCACCAAGAGATAAGCACACACCATCTTCTACCCTGTTTGAGTCTCAAAACTGCAAGAGTCATCAAATCTTCCCACCCCCAGCCCTGTTTCAAAATAGAACAAATTCAGAGTTATGATCAGGGAAGTATAGAGGACTGAGAAAAACACAGAAATGAAAGCTCCTCCCACTGCCACTGAGTAATGGAACTAAAGATAAAAGAAAGATCTGTACCAATGAGGAAAAGAAAAATCAATGGAAGAACACAGGTAATTCTCAGTGTAACAAAGAGAAAATGTATAAAAAATCAGATCTCAGAGCCCCCAAAATGGAAGTTACCAATGACTGGTCTCAGAATACAATAGGGATTAGGGAACAGATGGAAAGAATGAATAAGACTCAAGAAACACAAGATACAACACTGAAAGAACTTGTAACACAGATTTTGATCATTAAAACTTCATTCAGGAAATAAATAACAAGATGACAAGCATGGAATTAATCAAGCAAAAGAAATAATCTTAGAGCTTAAAGATCAAAACATGGAATTAACCAGATCTATAAAAAACATAGAAAGAAAACTCAGAAAGAAAGAATGATGCCTCCAAGAGATGCACAATTATATCAAGAGGCCAAACTTATGCCTGATTGGCATCCCAGAAGAAGAAAGGGAAACAGAAAACACCTTGGAACAAGTACTCCCAGAGTTTATCCAAGAAACTTTCCCCATTTCACCAGAGATGTGACCACCCAAACACAAGAAATACAGATAACCTCCACAAGACATCAAGTAAGAAGACCAACCCCTAGATGTAATAATTCACCTACACAAAGTAGGTAAAAAGAAAGAAAAAGTCCTAAAGGCAGTAATAGAGAAAGGTCAAACTACCTACCAGGGAAAACCAATCAGAACAGCAGGAGACCTTCAGCAGAAACACTATAAGCTAGACAGGACTGAAGTTCAATTTTCCAAGTCCTCAAAAATAAACAATTTCAACCAAGAATTTCCTACCCATCCAGGTTCAGCTTCATGAGCAATGAAAAATTAAAATCCTTCTCAGACATTCAATCCCTAAGAGATTATGCAGCTTCCAAACCAGCTTTACAGGAGATGCTTAAAAAGCTATTTAGCACAGAAGAAAGTGGGGGGTAGGGGGAAGAATGACCATACACTTCCCAAAAGAAGAGGAAAACTCAGAATCAACAGAGAAAACATTGTGACTGCAAACTAGAAAACACATACATATATCTACCTAAAAGTTAAAAGAAAACAGTGAGAAAAACTTTATAAGAACCTCATGACAGGGATAAATACGAACATTTCAATAACAGCCTGAATGTCAATGGACTAAATGCACCACTGACAAGACATAGAATAGAAAACTGGATAAAAAAACACAACCCAATAATTTGCTGCATTCAGGAAACACATCTCACAACAAGGGATGCCTACAGACTCAAAGTTAGAGGATGGGAAATGAATTTCCAGGCAAAAGAATCACAGAAGAAGCCAGGAATTATGATCTGAATATCAGATTAAAAACCTTTAAGCTATCAAAAATTTAAAAAGATACAGGAAGGCAATACATAATGATAAAAGGTTTAATCCATCAACAAGAAATATCCATCCTAAACATATATGCACCCAACACAGGAGCATCAGCATTTATAAAGCAATTACTAAGCAAACTAAAAAAAGATATTGACTCTAACACTATTGTAGCTGGGTACTTAAATACTCCACTGTCAGCCCTAGATAGATCTTCTAGGCAAATAAATAAATAAATAAATAAATAAATAAATCGATCTGGAACCTCAACTTGACCACCAAATGGACTTTATAGGTACCTACAGAGCATTCCACCCAACAACCACAGAACATATCCTCTACTCATCACCACATGGAATATTCTCCAAGACTGACCACATCCTTGGTCATAAATCAAGCATAAACAAATTTCATGAGTATTTCATGAAATACTGCCATGCACCTTATCAGACCACAGAGGAATAAAAATAAATGTCAACACCATTAAAATTGCCCCTAAACCCACGACATGAACACTAAATGGCATGATGCTGAACAACTCCTGGGTCAACACAGAAATCAAAACAGAAATTAAAAGTTTCCTCAAAACAAATGAAAATGAAGGAACATCTTACCAAAACCTCTGGGATGCCATGATAACAGTACTAAGAGGGGAATTTATATCTCTATGAACATATGAACACACATCAAGAAAATAAATTACAAGTTAACAACCTAAAAATCACCCACAGTAACTGGAAAGACTAGACCACCAAAACCCTAACTCAGCAGAAGAGTCCAGATCACCAAAGTAAAAGCTCAAACATGGAACATAGAAGTCAAAAATATCACGGACAAAAAAAATCAATGAAACAAAAATCTGGTTCTTTGAAGGACAAATAAGAGTGATGGATTTCTAGCTAGAATAACAAAGAAAAAGAAGAAAAAAGCCCAAATTAACATAATCAGAAATGCAAAGGATCTAATCACAACTGATTCCAAAGAAATACAAAAGATTATCAGAGATTACTATGCACATGTGTATGGAAACAAACTTGATAGCCTAAATGAAATGGAGAAATTTCTGACATCACACAACTTTCCAAGGTTGAAACAAGAAGAAACAAGCCCTAAATAGATAATTAAGAATCCAGGAAATTGACTCACTCTTCAGAAGACTACCTGAAAAAAAAAAAAAAATCCTTGAACCAGATAACTTTCCAGTGGAGTCCTATAAAACATACAAGGAGGAGCTGATACCAATCCTACTGAAAGTATTCCAGGCATTCAAGAAAGATGGAATTCTCCCCAAATAATTTTATGAAGCTAACATCACACTGATACCCAAACCAGGTAAATATTCAACAAAGAAAGAGAACTTATAGGCTAGTATTACTGATTAACATAGTTGTAAAAATTCTCAACAAGATTCTAGCAATCAGATCCAACAACACATTTCAAAAGTCATCTGCCATGACCAAGTAGGCTGCAACCCCAGGATGAAGGGCTGTTTCAACATCTACAAGACCATAATGTAATTAAATACATCAACAAATATAAAAACCAGAACCACATGATTATATTATTAGATGCGGAAAAAGTTTTTGATAAGATCCAGCATCCCTTCTTGATAAAAACCCATGAACATCTAGGCATAGAAAGAACATACCTTGAAATAGTAAGCATCATCCACAGTAAACCCATAGCCAACATATTGCTGAATGAACAGAAATTGAAAGCATTTTTCCTGAAAACTGGAACAAGATAAGGTTGTTCCCTCTTACCCTTCCTGTTAAACATAGTGTTAAAACTCCTAGCTAGAGCAAACAGACAAGAAAAGGAAATCACAGGTATCCAAATAGGAAAAGAGGAAATTAAGTTATCCCTCTTTTCTTGCATTATGATCCTGTACCTCTAAAATTCAAGAGAATCTGTCAAAAACCTCCTTGTACCAATAAAGGACTTTGGTAAAGTCTCAGGGTACAAAACAAATGTGCAAAAGGCATTCATATTCTATACACCAACAACAAACAGGCAGAGAACCAAATAAAAGCACAATCCCATTTGCAATAGACACACACACAAAAATGAAATACCTTGGCATCTTTTAATCAGAGAAATGAAAGATCTTTACAATGAAAACTACAATACAATGCCCAAAGAAATCAAATAAGACACAAACAAATGGAAAATGCTCATGGATAGGACAAAGCAACATGGTTAAGATGTCCATCCTACTGAAGGCATTCTACAGGTTCAACACAATACCCATTAAATGACCAACGTCATTCTTCTCAGACCTGGAAATGACAGTTCAAAAATTTATATGGAAACACAAATGACCATGAATAGTCAAAATAATCTTCAACAAAAGAAACAAAGTGGGAGGTATCACACTTCCAGACTTTAAGCTTTACTATAAGGCTATAATAATCAAAGTAGCCTGGTATTGGTACAAGAACAGACATATAGACCAATGGAACAGGATAGAGATTCCAGAAGCAAAACCTCAATTTCTCAACCAACTTATCTTTGACAAAGCCTCTACCAACAACCACTGGGGATAAGATAACCTACTCAGGAAATGGTGCTGGGAAAACTTGCTGACCACATGCAAAAGATTGAAACAAGACCCCTACCTATCACCACACACAAAAATCAACTCTAAATGGATCAAAGAACCCCAACTATAAGAATCTTAGAAAACACAGGAGACACCCTTATGAGAATTAGATTAGGCAACCAATTTCTTATCAAAACCCCAGATATCCATCCCATAAGAGATAAGATAGACAAGTGGGACCTCATCAAACCGAAAACCTTCTGCAAAGCAAAAGAAACTATCAAGGGAGTGGGGAGACAACCCACAGAATGGGAAAAAATATTTGCCAACTGTATATCTGACAAAGGCCTAACATCCAGCATCTATATGGAACGCAAATGTGCTGAAAGAAAAAAACAAACAGGCCCACGAAAAAGTGGGCAAAAGACATGAACAGACACTTCTCAAAAGAAGACATACAGGAAGCCAACAGGCACATGAAAAAATGCTCAGTCTCACTAACCATCAGAGAAATGCAAATAAAACCACATTGAGATACCACCTAACCCTAGTAAGAATAGCCATCATTAATAAAACAAAGTCAACAGATACTGGCGAGGATACATAAAAAAGGGAACCCTAGGTACTGTTGGTGGTAATGTAAACTAGTTCAACCTCTATGGAAAACACTGTGGCGATTTCTAAAAGAACTAGAAATTGACCTTCCATATGACTTTGCAACCCCCCTGTTGGAAATATACCTGGAGGAACTCAAATCAAAACCTCCTTGCACTGATAAAGGACTTTGGCAAAGTCTCAGCACACAAAATAATCATACAAAAGACATTCATATTCTTATACACCAACAACAAACAGGCAGAGAACCAAATAAAAGCACAATCCCACTTGCAATAGTCACACAAAGATACCTCTGCACACATGTTTATTTTGGCACTATTTACAATAGCAATAACATGAAACCAATCATGCTGCCCATCGAAACTGGACTGGATTAAAAACAAAAAGTGATACATATACATAAGGGAATATTACACAGCCATAAAGAAGTACAAACTTATGGACTTTGCAGCAAGTTGGATCGATTTAGAGTCTGTCGTACTCAGTGATCTATCATAGAAAGAAAGAACTGAGTATCACATGTTTTTACTCACAAGCAGACCCTGAACATTTACCATAATACTGTAAGTAAGGGATAGGCAGTAGCCAGAAACTGCAGAGGGTATGGGCACATTAACATCAGTAAGGGTACCTGATCTCAAACTAGGTGAAGTAGGGACCAAACGGAGGCCCAAACTTTACCTGTACGATGACCACTTGTATACCTAATCCTGAATTGTACTTTACATCTTTAAAATAAAAAATCAAAATAAAAAAGAAAGATGTAATATTAGAAGAAACTATGGAAGGTAACTTTATTTTTGTTGGGGTCTCACTCTGTTGCCCAGGCTGGAGGGCAATGGTATGATCCCAGCTCACCACAGCCTAGATAGACCTCCTGGGCTCAAGCAATCCTTCCTCCTCATCCTTCCAAGCAGTGGAGACTACAGGTGCAAGTCACCATTTCTGGCTATTGTGTGTGTGTGTGTGTGTGTGTGTGTGTGTGTGTGTGTGTGTGTGTGTGTGTGTGTGTGTATGTATGTGTGTGTAGAGATGAGTTCTTACTATGTTGCCCAGGCTTGTCTTCAACTCCTGGGCTTTAGAAATCCTCCTGCCTTTGACTCTCAAAGTTCTGAGATTATCAGGATGAGCCACTGTGCCCAGCCATGGAAACTGGTTTTCTTATAATTGAAGAAAGACCCAAGTTCTCAGAATGCATGCAATGTCTGAAGAATTTAAATTTAAAATATAAATAAGTCCCATCTAGACCTATCATAATCCAATTGCAGATACTGAAGACAAATAAATTCCTTAAAACAATCACTTAGAGAAGATGAGTAGTATACAAAGAAACAAGTAGACTAACATCAAATTTCTCTAAGAGAGAAAATAAATGTTAGCCAGACATCCTATACCCAAGTAAAATAGCACTTAATACTAAGGGTAAAAATGCCTTGCTGAAAGTTTTTTTTTAAAGGATTTAAAAAAGGAGAAGTAGATTGCAAGAAAAGATGCAGAGTAAAGAAACTAGTAGACATACGATGAAATCGACTAATTGAAACACTAATAATTACTAATGGAGGTTAAAATAAAAATTCACCTAAAATGGAGGACTAGGATGACATGGCACACCGAATTAAAAGGCTCTAAAGTCCTAATGTTCATGAGAAGAGTAGATACATTGATTAATTTAGACATTGTTAAGCCATGGCAGAAAGAAGATATTTGCAATGCACATTACCAAAAAAGCAATTTGTATAAAAATATATCAAGAATTATAAACAAATAATTTAAAAGATCCAAACAGAAAAGTGGGCAAAGAATATGAAAAGCAGTTCACAGAGCATAAAACCTGAATTGTCAATAAATAAAGATGCTTAATTTCAATTTGAATTCAGGAATGCAAATTAGAACAAGAAGATGCAATTTCATACCCATCAGATTTATAAAATTTAAAAAGAATCTGATAAAATCAAGTAATTAGCTGGGCATGGTAGTGTGTGCCTACAGTTCTGGCTACTTGGAAGTCTGAGGTGGAAGGATCGCCAGCACCCATAAGGTTGACACTGGGGTTGCCGTGAATGTGCCACTGCATTCCAGCCTGGGCAACAGAGTGAGACTTCAACTCAAAAAAAAAAAAATTCAAAAATATAGAGGAACATGAGTTCATACATTGATTTGGGGAGTATAAATTGCTACAGTCCTTTAAAAAACAATTTGATAAAGTCTAATACATTGGAATATACATCTATCCAATGAACCCTAATTTCAACTTCTAGATATATACCTTTAGACTCCAGTGGCTCTTAACCAGGGTGATTTGCTTCCCAAGAAACACGTCTGGAGAACATTTTTGGGAGTCACAACTGGAGACTTGCTATTGACATCTGTAGGTAGAGGCCAGCAATGCTGTTAAACATCTATAATGTACAGGACAGCCCCTCACAACAAAGTTAAAAATATCAAAAGTGAGCCGGGCTCGGTGGCTCAGCCTGTAATCCCGCGCCTTTGGGAAGCTGAGGTGAGTGGATTGCCTGAGCCCGCGGGTTCGAGACCCGCCTGGGCAGCAAGACCTCATCTCTACAATAAATCAAAAAAATTAGCCAGGCCTGGTAGTGCGTGCCTGTAGTTCCAGCTACTTGGAAGGCTGAGGCAGAAGGATCGCTGGAGCCCAGCAGGTCAAGGCTGCGGTGGCCGGGAGCGGCCACTGCACTCCAGTCTGGGCAACAGAGTGAGACGCCAACTCAAAAAAAAAAAAAAAAAAATCAAAAGGGATAAGACTGAGAAATCATGCTTTAGAGAAAATTACACACAAACACACACACACGCGTGCACTTAAGGGCAAATTTACAAGGATGTTCATTGTAGTGTTGTAATTTACAAAAAACAAAAATTGGAAACAATGTAAATGTCTATCATGGAGAAATAGATAAATATACCATGGCGTATTCATACAATGAAATATTCTACAGCAGTTAAAATGGAAAAATTAGATCCATTTGTCAACATGATTGAAGCACAAGGAGAGTTTTTAAGTGACAAAAGGATGTTGCAAAAAGAAAAAAGAATTTATGCTGCCATTTACTCAACATTCTAAAAATGCAACATAATATTCTAATATATTTAGGGGAGATTGTTTTGCCAAAATGGACACCATATTTTTTCATTCTTTATTCATTTCCACAGAAGTCCCTCCCACACTGACTAAGTTATGTGACTTGCTTTGGCTAATGGGATAATAGCACACGACAGAGCAGACACTTGAAAAGTGCTTGGACACCACATTTGTCTTTCTTGCTTCTCCTGGGAACCCTCATAATTGCAACAATGTGAGTGAGCTGGAGTCCATTCTGTTGGACATGGGAGACTCTTGGCCTCCTCATTCCTGTCACCTTAGCTGACACTGAGCCAACTGCCAGATATACTTGTGAAACCAAGCTAGAGATCTACTCCCCAGCCCGGAAAGAAGAACTGCACAGCTGAAGTACAGAATTGTGAGAAATAATACATCTGTTGTTTTAAGCCACTAAGTTTTGGAATGATTTGTTACATATTAAAAGATATCCAATACAACTATTCATAGAGAATGCATGTGGAGTAAAAGTCTAAAAGTATGAACGGATAGATAGATAGAACAAACACAACTTTAGATGGCCATTAACCCTGGACAATGATTCTGAATTATAATTGTTTCCCTGAGATGGAAAAAAAGAGTGTAAAGGAAGAGGTGGGTTTCAATCGTCCTTGTACCATTCAAAAAATAATTACAGAAAGGGCTTCCAGTTTCAGGTCTGACATGTAAAGAGCTTAGAAGGTGTCTCATACTTATATATATATATAAAAAAAGCTGAACAAACTGAAAATCAATGATATTTCTTGTATCCATCAGAGCACCGAAGTTGCAAGGCACACTACCACCCTGAAATCTGGACAGATAGGCCGACAGAGAACTGCAGCTGAAATCAGATGAGCTGGAACATCAGCTGCTAGAGCAATGAAATGGTAAGGACACTTGATTGGTAATTTTGATGAGTTACTGGAGGATGTGTGTGGACTAGCCTGAAAGTGAGCAACACTTAAGGGGTATGATCTTAAGAGTCTCCATATTTTTGTGGGCTTTACCTTTGGGAATCTTACCAGGTTTTCATGGAGGAGCCAAGGAAAATCCCTTGTGTCTCCGGCAGGGGGAAGTGAAAAAAGAAAAGAAAAGAAAAGAAAAGAAAAAAGAAAACAGCTTTGGAAAACATACCCAAAACATTCTCCATAACAAAGGCCTACCTTCCAGGGGAAAAGATTGTATCGGAGTCTTACTTCATCTGGGAGGAAGGGCAATAACCTACCTCTTGCACGTCTAGCCTTTCTGTCTCACCCAACGGTGAAGTCACAACCCAGAGCCCACTTGTGAAGGTTACAGCCCAGATAAACAGACACTCTAAAAGACTGGTGTGCATTTAATAATATGATTATAGAATGCTTTCCCTCCCAGACACCTTATCTTCAGGTCAACAGGGCTACAATAAAATAGCAGTAGATACCACTCCTGTTCATCATTTTCTGGAATTCCTAGCAAGAGCAATCCAGCCAGAGAAAGAAATAAAAGGCAGTCAAATAGGCAAGGAGGAAGTCAAAGTATCTGGTGATGTGATTGTATACCTAGAAAATCCCAAAGACTCCTCCAAGAGACTCTTAGACCTGATAAATGACTTCAGGATATGAAATAAATGTACAAAAATCAGTAGCATTTCTATACACAAATAACGCTCAAGCGGAGAACAAAATCAAGAGCTCAATTCCATTTGCAAAAGCCACACACACACAAAACACCTAAGAATACACTTATCCAAGGAGGTGAATGATCTCTATAAAAAGTAACTACAAAACGCTAATGAAATAAATTGTAGACAACACAAACAAGTGTAAGAACATCCCATGCTCATGGATTGGAAGAATCAATATTATTAAAATGACAATATTGTCCAAAGAAATCTATAGATTTAATGCAATCCCTATCAAAAATCTACAGATTTAATGCAATCCCTATCAAATTACCAACATCATTTTTCACAGAACTAGAAAAAAAAATTCTAAAGTTTATATATAGAGCCAAAAAAGAGCCCAACTAACCAAAGCAACCCTAAGTAAAAAGAACAAATGCTGAGGCATAAATGGAACAAAAGAGAGAACCCAGAAATAAAGTCACATACATACAACCAACTGATTTTGACAAAGCTACCAAAAATAAACGATAAGGAAAGGACACCCTATTCAATAAATGGTGCCGGGAAAATTGACTGACAATATGTTGAAGAATAAAACTGGACCCCGACCTCTAACCATATGCAAAAATTAACTCAAGATAAATTAAAGACTTATATGTGAGACCTGAAGTTATAAAAATCCTAGAAGAAAACCTAGGAAAAACTCTTCTTTGCAAATTCTAGGCAAAGAATTTATAACAAAGACCTCAAAAGCAAATGTAACGAAAACAAATATAGACAAATGGGACTTAATTAAACTAAAAATCCTCTGTACAGCAAAGGAAATAATTAACAGAGTGGACAGAAAACCTACAGAATAAGAGAAAATATTTGCAAATTATGCCTTACTCAAAGGACCGGCAAATTAAAACCACAATGGATATCATCTTATGTCAGTCAGAATGACTATTATTAAAAAGTCAAAGAACAACAGATGTTGACTTGGATGTCAAGAAAGAGAATGCTTATACACTGCTGGTGAGATTGTAAATGAGTTCATTCTCTTTAGAAAACAGTATGGAGATTTCTTGATTAGCTAAAAATTGAACTACCATTTGACCCAGCAAGTTCATTACTAGGTATCCACTCAAAGGAAAAAAAAATCATATAAAGAAGATGCTTCTTCTTGTATGTTTATTGCAGCACTATTCACAATAGCAAAATCATGGAACCAGCCTAAAAGCCCATCAATGATTGACTGGATAAAGAAAATGTGGTGTCTATTTACACCATGAAATACTACGCAGCCATAAAAAAAAAAAAGAACAAAATCAAGTCCTTTGCGGCAACACTGATAGAGTTAGAGAACATAAGGGAACTAACTCAGAAATAGAAAACCAAGCACCACATGTTCTCACTTATATGTGTGAGCTAAATAGTCACAAAGATGGACATAATAGATAACAGGAACACTAAGAGGGGAGAGGTGGGGAAAAGGGCTAGGGTTCAGAAGTTACCTCTCTGATACAATATTCATTATTTGGGAATGGACTCCCTGAAACCCAGTCTCCACCTGTATGCAATATGTCCATGTAAGAAACACGCATTTGTACTCCCCGAATTAAAAAAAAAAAAAAAAAAAGGCAAACCAGAATCCACAATTGTGTGTGTGTGAAACTAAGAAAGAAAAGGAAAAATAATAAAACTATAATTATAAAAAAGTCAGTAGATTACCACTGACAGAGCTGCAAAGTGCAGTTTATATTTAAGAAGCAGCTATTAGGGAAATCTAAAGACAACAGAAAAAAGGACACTAAAGGGATCTGAAACCTACAGTACTAATAGTGCAGCAAGCACTGAGTGCAGAGCCCAGCTCCTACTCAGATTAATGTAAAACCTCACATTAAAAGTCTGTTTACCTCAGTTTCTGTCATTTGATACTTCATATAGAACAGCAATAAAAAAGACAGCATCACATTGAATAACAGTAAAAGTGGAAGGAAAGCTCAGAAGCAAAAAAATAAAAATAAAAAGAAGAGCACAAAGAAACAAAGCAAGAGTCAGAACCAGACTCAAATATGACACTGATTTTGGAATTATCAGATAGAAAATTTAAAATATCCGTCATTAATATGTTAAAGGTGTTAATGGACAAAGTAGACCATATGCAAGACAGGTAGGTAGCAAAGAATGAGAGCTCTAAGAAAGAGTACAAAATGAGTGCTAGAAATAAAAAACACTGTCACAGAAATGAAGAGTGCCTTTGATAGGCTCACCAGCAGACTGGATCATCAAGCCAAGGAGGGAATCATCCAGCTTGAAGAAATGGCTATAGAAATGCCCCAAAGTGAAATGCAAAAAGGGAAAAAAATTAAAAATGAAACATACTACCTAAGAACTGTGGTACAATTTCAAAAGATGTAACATGTGTAATAGGAATAAAAGAAAATGGAACAGAAGAAATATTTAAAGTAATAAGTGTCTGGGGTATTTGCCAAATTAATGATAGACACCAAACCACAAATCCAGAAAGCCCAGAGAATACCACCAAAAATAAATGCCCAAAAATCTCCTCTTAGGCATATCATATTCAAGCTACAGAAAATCAAAAATCTTTAAAGAAGCCGAAGAGTAGGGGTGGGCAGGAAAACACCTTACCTATGGAAGAACAAGCCCAGACTTTACCTGTGGATTGACCACTTATGTACCTAACCCTGAATTGTACCCCACATCTTTGATATTAAAAAGAAGTGAAGAATTACAGTGGACTCCTTGTTAGAAACCATGCAAGCAAGAAGAGTGTGAAGTGAAATTAAGTACTGAAAGAAAAAAATGTCACAAGTCTGGAATTCTAGATCCAGCGAAATTATTCTTCAAAAGAGAAGAAGAAATAAAATATCTCTCTTTGACAAAAATGGAGGGAATTCATTGCCAGCTGGCCTCCCCTCCCTGAAAGAAATGTCAAAAGAAGTTCTTCAGAGAGAATGGAAACGATAGAGTTGAGAAACTTAAATCCACATAAAGAAAGAATACGGAAGAAAGAGTAAATCAAGGCAAAATGGCATATTTTATTTTCCTTATTCTTAGCTGACCCAATAGATAACTGTTTGAAGTTATGATACTAACAATGAATTGAGATTATATAATATGAATGAGTGAAATGGATGACACCAATGTTTTAAGGAGTGGGAGGAAGGACCTGGGGTATATCTTAATACCTTTATCTTCTTGCAACTCTTGTCTCCTTCAGTCTGTTATTTTAGAAAATGGACCTTTGTGACTGACTTGAACCACTGGGATATTTTTACTTCTGTATATGGATTTATTCTTAAGAGATTTTTCAGACATGCAACCTTTTCTAGCTTTGATTTGCATTACCATAAGTGTCTCCACAATTTTGCTCTCTTTTCCATAATCCTATGTCTGGACACCAGGAGTAGAAATCTCTGAAATTTTAACTAAACTCTTCTCAGACTCTCTTTTGGTAAAATTGGAATCATGTGTGTGTGAAGGCCACTGATTGTTAGAATTTTTAGGTGCAATAAAATACACTACCACCATTTTGGCGAGGTTGGCCATTAGGTAATTTCTCTCATTGTGCCCAAGCTAAATCTTATTTCATATAAATGACAAGCAACAAATCATGCTTATTTAGTTCTCCGTGGAGTGTGGGAGTTTTGCTATACCACCTGTGAGTCAAACCAAGTTGACATTTGAACCCAGCTTCCTCTAGGGCACATTTTAAGTTCTTATTACTGTTAAATGCTTTCGTCTTCTTTTTTTTTTGTCCACAAATCAAAAGTGGAAGCTAGGCTAGTTTTTCTTTTTAAGGTATCTTTTTTTCCTTTGTAATTTTCTGTAGGCAAGAATGAAATTGAAAATCTATAGCCTCGACAGTTTTTAAAATTATGTTCCTTGGATGCCAAGAGGCCAGGAGGAAAACTTCATAAGCAACCTGCTTTGGGAAATCTGCTAAAAATATTTTTTTCCATAAAAGGTATGAATTTTCTTTTGGATAGTTACAAAGATAAGGAAACCCATAACCTATAATGAGACAACTTCAATTCATGAAAACACAAAATAAACATGTACTAGCAGTGTGACAGCAAAGATAAAAATAGAAATCGAAGTCATTTCATTTGCTAGGGGGATTTGTAAAGAGTAACTGACATTTTAAAAACACACTATTAGCAAATTGAATGTGTATATAGTAACTTTCCAGCTTTACCTGTGTTTGCCCTATATGTAAGATGCAGTAAACCCCTGTAGTCCTTGTGGTCTTAACAATTAGTTGTTTGTTCTTTATTCCCTCGAACTCAATGAACTTAGTTTCATTTTTTATTCAAATGGTACTATATGTTCAGGCTAGAATTATTAAGAGAATATGTTAAGTTCCTCTTTTATTGGGGGGTATATAAGAAGTCTTGAATGGATAGAACTTCAGATCAGTCCATTTTAACGCCAGTCCCCCAGAGCCACATGAGTCTATATTAGGTACTTAGATCTACTTTATAAGAAAGAATGTAACAGTGCCTGGCAGTACTTGGTTCACATAATTACCATTCCAATAAGATGTACAATTCATCGTATTCTACAAATGACTATCTAAGGAATATATGCTACCTGTTGCAGAAGATTTCCCAATGGCTATTATCAATTAGGAGTTTTTCAAGGGAGGCAAAAGAAATGCATCCTACTAGTACTGGCCCTGAACTCTATAATGTAGTTGGACTGACCTGGTTGGCTTCATTTCCCAGGCTCTGGTGTCAGCTGACTCTGGCGAGTGAGAGGTGCTGATGGGAGTGCAGAGGGCAAGAGGAGGAAGGAGCCAGGGTGTTTCTCTTCTCCCTTTCTGTCTTCAGCTGCTTCTCCTACTGCAGCTGGGTTTCCTCTATTGCTCTATGTCCTGCTGCACAGGTCTATGATGTTTCCAGCTTCTTCCAGGTTACCCTGGCCTCTTGGTTAATACCACCTTTTGCCTTTGTCCCTCCAGCCTAAGAGTAACAATGGCTTCTTGCTGTGGCTAATCTCTGGGTTGTTTCACAGTTTGGGGTTGGCATCACAGATCTTCTATCACCCATTTATAACCCCCTGCTTCTGGTACAAAAATAGAAAAACGGTTTCTGTTTTGAGGGTAAAGGGGATTTATTGGAAGACTGCTGTAATAGTTCACACATTGAGGGGAGAACTGAAAAACTTGGCTTGGAAGTTACAGAACTAGGATGGTTTTAGGAAATGCTGTGCCAGAAATTCAAGGACAATCTCTTGATCACTGCCATGATACGAGGAGGGACCCAAAACAATCAGGATTATCTTTTGGAGGGCAGACATCTTGCAGCACAGGCTTTTCCCGCTAGGTGAGTGTTCTAGGAACCCATTGGCATCAGTATACCAGCTGATGTTCTTTAGAGAGGCTGTGTTCGGTGTCAGTGCATTTTTTGTTTTGAAGAGTCTTTCAGTGTGTTTGCCCATTTCATGATGGGTGATTTACAAGCACACCTGTCCACTCTGCTGAGTGTTCAGCAGTTTTTAACCAAAAGTGACATGACCCTTGTGCTCCACCCTTCCTATTCACCCAATCTCACCCTGAGCAACTGTCTTTTTTTCCCGTAGGTGAAAAAAGTCCTCAAAGGGAAACATTTTACCTATGTGGAAAAGGTTGAAGCAGAAGCACTAAAAGATCTCAAAACTGATGAGTTCAAAACTGTTTTGAGCAGTAGAAAAAGCATCTTGATGGGTATATTGCATTAAATGAAGAATACTTTGAAGGTGACTGAAGTTTAAACATGTAAGAATAAATACACAATTTTAAATAAATAAATTCCAGGGTTTTGGGGTCCCCCCTCCTATGATTCAGCTCCAACTGCCTTCTTCTTGTGAATATCTCCACTGGAGATTCAAATTCCCAGGAGAGGAGATTTTGTTGGTCCATGCTGGGACATAGGTCTACTCCTGTGGTGATGGTGGTGGTTATAACTGAGACAGTCAAAAAAATTCCAAAGAATGGAAGGCAGAAGAGTTCATCAGAGGATGGGATACTAGACAGACTAAATAATAGATGTCCCCTACTGTGACATTGACTTTGCCATGGTCAGATTTTGGCCTTGATACTTACAGGCTCAGGACCTTGTATTTGTAAGTACTCTGAGAATGAATACATGTCTCAGGAAAAGCCTCATTTTAATAAGGTTTGCAGAAATCGAAGCTATCAAATGGCTAGTATACTCGTTTATACTGAAGAATACAGCTGTCGGGTGAACTAGATGTTTAAGATGGTCTGACCAGCACATTCTTTCCTTTTAGGCAAATGACATATAAATCAAACAGTGGAAAATTCTTTTGTGAACATGAAAAGAGAACAAATGGTGTTATTTGAAAGTTGGTTCAAATAACAGGTATCTCAAGTATTGAAACATCCTGAAAGGTATCTCTCTGCCAAAGATATTTGAAACACCATTACTCACTACTGTAGGTTTGCTTCTCTGGAAGCAGTTGCTAAAACACTTTGGGGTGCATTGTGTTTATTAGGGATCAAACATATGAGGGAAGGGGAAGGAAGCATGCAGGGGCAGAGGGAGAAGATGGACTGTAAGGCAGACCTAGCAAATCCTTGGCCCGAGTTGTCCAGTGTTGGACTGAGTTCATGAGGCCTTTGGACCCCTGCCTCACCCAGTCACTGAGTGTGGCCTAACCTGGGAGAGGCTTGACCCTGAAGGAGCTGAGTGGCAGGCATCGTCATGTTTACCACACGCACTCGGGGCATAATCTTTGGGAGGAACACAACTCAGAAACACTTAGCCAAAACTCTTCTCTTTTCAAAAAAGACTTTCTGCTCTGCTAGGTTCTGCTTCTCCCTGAAGGGTGCTTCCTTGTGCCCTGACAATGTTTTCCTGTTATCCCCCTTTTAAAAATGCTCCTATCTTTTTCCTTTATCTTCCTCTGAAAGAGAATATACAACAGAAGTAATTTTTGCCAAAAAAATAAAGCCATTGCTTTATACTTTTATCACCTTGAGATGACCACTGGATAACCATGATTGATATTTTGGATGTTTTCAAGCCTTCTAAACACACAAGGGCAATCTCTTGTTTTGCTCTTACTCATCAACCCATGCGGTGTGCATTGACTCTGAGGGCACCTTTAGTTGCATTAACCATACACAGGTGTTCTTTAAATATCAATTTTTTTGTTTTTTTCTTTTCCTATTTCCTTTGTAATCTTCATATATATATATAATCCTTTATATATATATGAGGGATTAACAGAATGTTCAAGAATGGACTAGACTCTGTGATAAACCCTAGATTAGCCTGGTATGCAGTGACCCTTGGACCGAGACTATACTCAGGCTGGATGCTGTGTCCCATTATCTCAATTTACCTCAACCAGAATAAATTGTAGTCAAGTAATCCTTAACATAGCAAGACAAAAATGCACATGTGTTAAAATGATGGCCGTGTTTGAATCTCAAGAAACAAGTCAGTGACAATTCTAGTCACTGTCGGTTTAATAAATAATTCTTTTTTCTTCTCCATAAAATCTGCCATAAAATCCCAGGTTAAAGTTGACACATCATTACTTGGTGAAGGTATTCAAAGAGCCCCAGGCATTATCCAAAGCCTACAAATCACAAAGGGGAAGGGAATATTGGGAGGTTGTATCTCGGTTACTTGAAGAAAAATATAGGCCACTTAAAGTTGAATATCAAATTAACTTAAATCTTATTTCAGTTCAGTCTTTTTCAAGGTAATGTCCAAGACATTTTTCTGATGTTATTATTATTTGCCCATGACTGCCATAATCCATGAACATTCACACTGTCTCCAAACACATCTTTTTCCTGCCTTCCCAAGCCTCAAGCCCCTGATGCCTTCCTTTTCTTCTGCAATTATCTCCCTCGTGATAACTCTCCACTGCATCTAGAAGCAATTGAAAATTGTTTCTTGCCAGTTGGTGATCCCAAATCAAAGTATCCTAGAATGGAAAAACAGAAGGAAAACATCATAATGCAATAAGCAAATGCCTAATTATTTAATCACATTTAAGGTCCATAAAACCAAAATACATACATATTTAATTTTTATTCATACATCACCTCACAAACACTTCGTAAAAATCTACTGAATTCCTATTTGCGTAATAGGTTGAGATATGGGTTTGTGTACACATATAGACACAAAGCTCATATTTTCTTGGGTATAATCAATTCTGGAAATTTGCAGATAACTGATGTAAAATGTTTTGATCTTCTCCAATTATTCTTCTTGGACAGTCAGAGTCCTCAGTTTCAGCTGTGTAAAATTTGGACTCCATTCAGTTGGCCTACATGGTAGAATAATGATTAAAAAAAAACAAACAACCTATTCTGGGCATTTGTGGTTTACTTTTGCCACCTGCCATTTTATGCGATCAGGTGCTAAATCTGCTGTCTCAAATGCATCCTCTACATTGATTTATTTTTCTTGTACTGTAGAGTTATGATCTTTATCTTTTTTTCAGCTAGACTGTGTGATGTCTTCTTTTCAAAATGCATGCATGAATGTTTAAATCAATCAAGACAAAAAATCAAACTAACAGCTTGAGAAATTTCTCCAGGTTGAGGCAAATGAGGTTTCTACGATAAGATGTTCCTACCTGCCTTGGGCTATGACACATAGTGTGTGGGGTGCGTGTGTGTGTGTGTGCGCGCGCGCATGTCCTATCCATATGGTCCTCCCCTTATGCTATTTCATTCTAGATACACAAAGGAAGCAATTTCAGAGGTAATAATCAGAAGTAAATTCAAGAGTTCCAATATGATTCTGAGTGAAAGAACACTAATATTTTTTTAAAAGACCCTTTAAGGGTAGTTAGAATATTCAAAACACACCATGGTCCTAAATTTCAAAATTACATGATTAATTTATAATACATTTCTTCCTACTTTTAACACCCCTTGTGCTGGTCAGACCCTACCAGTTTGGTCATCTTTTTTCTTTAACTCCCAGGTAAGATCGTTTTCACAGCATACTGAGGATTTCTGCATTAATCTGAATTCATCTTTCTCAAACAGTAGGTCTCTGTCCTATCAACTCTAACCTCATATGAGAAAAATTTGGAAGGTGATAGATCTGTTCTGCATCTTGAGTGTGGTAGTGCTGGTTACCCAACTCTGTGTTTGTCAAAACATATAGATCTATGCATTCAAAGGGATGGATTTTACTGTGTATAAATTACACTTCAACAAATCTGACTTAAACCAAAAAAACTCTGAACCTACACTTTGCTTTCACTTACATGAAATTCAAGATCAGACAACACTAATCTACAGAAAGGTTTTCAACTTCAACTGACTATTGGTATTTTGGACTGGATTCATCTTTGTTGTGGGCAAGGCCAGTTTTATGGGCATGAAAACTGTGTAGCCGCAGAGGACCCAGCCCTTTGAAGGGTTCTGTGCTTGACTACATGCTCTGTGATCACCATCTTGAATTTCTTAATAACTTGACCTTGAGCTTGTGTTTTGTAAGTGAAATCCAATGGAACAGTGGAACATGCTCATGAGCAGAGGAGACAGACCAGGTGTCTATGTGCCTGTGCAGGTGCAGGCCTCTGAGCTCAGCAAGCGGTGAGCAATGTGAACACTACACTGACCATGTGAGCAGACCACTGAGTGCCCACGTGCATACCTACAGTAGTTTGGAGTGCTGTGGCACCCTAAAGAGGAGGCCAGGCCTCGGTTACTGGCAGCGATGCCAGCAATGGCAGCAGAAGCAGGAGGTAGTGGCAGTGCTGTGGTCCTTGGAGAAAGAAGGAGTTCCATGGTGGGCAAGTGAGCAACCAAAGTGGGAGAACAGCTTGCCTGTCAGTCCCCAGAGCCCACCCTTCATCATCTACACAAAAGTTAACTCTCCAGCCCAAGTCTCAGGATAGGAACTGCAGGCACTCAGGTAGTGAGCTTTGTCAATACATTTTTACAAAAATAAACACATACAAAAATGGGCACTGCAATAAAGCATATCATGGAGTCACTCAACTTCAAAGACATCTCTTGTTATAAAAATTGCAGCATTGGAAAACAAATATCCACAGTCTTAGATATAAATATTAAATTGAAAGATTGTTTTATTATATGAAAAAGATCATTGTTTTCATGTGAAGCTTCAGACGAGCCAATTATTAATGAAGAAGCCACTTGAAAATTATTATTTTCTTGTAATTGAATATACTGGGGTAGAATTATAAACAAGCATTTTTAATTATATACAAGTCATGAAGCCATTTTTGGCTTCCACAAGTAACAGAAAATGTCAGGGGAAACACTAAAATGCCATTGTATAAATTTACATTTAAAGCTAAATTCAGACTTAGATGAAACTAATTTGTATGAAGAGTTAAATCTTTTTAAAAAAACTATGAGAATCATCAGCTCTAGATGTACTAAAATGTATATTTTGAAATAAATGATCAGAAATCTATCTCAATGTCATCACAGCCTATGAAAAGCTCTTACCAGTTTGAGTAACAGCTGCTTTAGCAGGTCTTTCTCAAAATTAAAAATTACCAAAAATTACTTGAAATCTCACATTTGTCAAAAGTGACCAATGACACTTTCAGGTATATCATTGAAAATAGAGTCATTAAAATAATTTGCATAGATGCAAACCAGAAACATCTTAATCAACCAAGATCACATTAATAAAGTGGTATTGTTTATTGTTATATAAATTTTTTTTCTGTCATTCATCCATAAATATGTGCCTTCAAAACTCAATTTAGGGAATATACCTGGAGGAACTCAAATCATTCTACAAAACAGATACCTGCGCACACATGTTTATTGCAGCACTAGTCACAATAGCAAAAACATGGAACCAACCGTGCTGCCCATCAAAAGTGGACTGGATTTTAAAAATGTGGTACATATACACGATGGAATATTACAGTCATAAAGAAGGACAAAATTGTGAACTTTGCAATGACTTGGATGGATTTAGAGTCTATAATACTCAATGATCAAAGAACTGAATACCACATGTTCTTACTCATAAGCAGAACAATTATCATAGTACTGAACAATAATCATAATACTGAACAATTATCATAATACTGTAAGAAAGGTATTGGCAGTAACGGGTCACTGCCAGGGGAAGGAAGGGGAGCACACTTCATCAATAGGGGTACCTGATCCCAAACTAGGTGAAGTGGGGACCAAAGTGAGGCCCAAACTTTACCTGTACAATGACCTTTGTATACATAATCCTGAATGAAACCCTGAATCTTTAAAATTAAAAAAAAAACTCAATTTAAAGCAAGCTTTCTCAAATACTGTCTACTATTTTTCTGTCAGTCTGAGCCTATAATCAACATTTGTCGATACTGTGTACACATAGATTGTAGCTAATGATTTGATTGTATACTCCGACAAGTGTGGAATATACAGGACAGATTTTTTTTAATACTCTATTTGGAGACAAGCTTATAAGAACTTTTCATCTTAAATATGTATCACTTGCATACAAAGGAAAGAAATGCCTGTGATTAGAAATTGTGACTCTATTGGTCCAGACTCTGTAGACAGCAAACTGGGTCTACAAGAGGAGGGGGTAGGGGACCATTGTCTATGCATTAGACAACGATACATTCCTACCTCTATATGAAGCTGTGTATGTTGCTGAGGAAAGTTCAGCTTAAAAACAACGGCTGGCACACTGACTTTTGATGGAGCCACAAATCCCATCACCAGCAAGTCAACCATGGTGGACCTTTACTACAACACAGGCAGCTTTAATGGGTCTTAGTTGGGCTCGGCAGTTTCTTTGATTTTGTTTGATCTTGCCTTCCTTGAAACTTCGCCCTGCCCAGGATCTATAATTATGAAAACTCACATTATTTATCAGTTCATAGCTCTAACTTCTATGGCAACAGATCAGAAAACACATTTCAATTCACATAATATGTAGAAAAGAGTCAAAAGACCTGCATTAAATTGTCCTTACCCCCAAGCAATGGTATGACTGAAAAATTTTCTCAATTGGCCTATTTTTTCCCATTTTAATTTTTGTGAAACAAAAATAGTATTAGCTTTATTGTTTTGTAAATAGTAAGATATCATTTATTGTAAACAAAGAAAATCAGTTAATATCAAAAGAGTTAAAAGGGTAACTCCCTGGGGTCCCCTCCCACTCTGGGAGCTTCTCTGTCCTCTCAATAAAACCTTCTTTAAAAAAAAAGCGTTAAAGAAGAAAATGAAAACTACTGAAAATTTCTCCAGGAAATAATTACTTTCAGTGTTTCTATGTATATACATTTTTATAACACTGGGAATGAGTTATTTCATTTTAACAAGATTTTCTATTCAATTTACTATAGTCATCTTTTCATGTTTGTTTTCTATTGTTTACAAAATAGAATAAAAACAATGCATCTGTGAGCATCTTTACACATATGTCTGTATGTACCTATTTAATTAATTGCTTAGAATAAGTTTTTAGAAGTGGCATTCCTAGGACTAAGCATACACAAACTTTAATTCTGGTACGTATTTCTAAATTAACTTTCTGAATAATAGTGCTCTTTCTTTTTAATCCTACTAAAAATTTTCCCCAAATTTTCATGGACATTGTTATCTTTTAACTTTTAACAATCTGATAAGGGGAAATAATATCTCATGGTTGTTTTAGTTTCTATGGCTATTTCTTTGATTATTAGTAAGTTGGACATCTTTTTTTGTTCACTAATACTTTTATTTTATTCTTAGTTTTCATTTTGAAGATGTGGGGTACAGTTCAGGGTTAGGTATACAAGTGGTCTTTGTATGGGTAAAGTTTTGGCCTCACAAAGTAAACATCTTTTTGATAACTTATCATACATCTTCTTACATCTATATTCATTTTAGCCATGGACTTATTTATTTAGACTAAACTAACGCAATTTTCACAAAGTATAGGTTTTGTTTACTGGTTTCTTTATTCCTTTCCTCTGGCTTTCTCTCACCTTCTGCAGATGATTGAACCCCCATTTGTCTCCTCTACGCCCCCTACAAACCAGCCTACATCTTTGCTTATCTTTTCTCTCCTCTTTTGCACTGATGGAACAGTCCTCCTGACGGTTGTTTTCTCCCTGTGCCCCTCTTATCCCACCCTACCTCTCCCAGTATTTTACTCCCCGCTTTGTTTCCAGTTTCCTTTTGTCTTGTCCTTTCCATCAGTATTTCAACATGGAAAAGTCATTCTTATCCTTAACAAATTAAAGCCTGCTATCAACTTCTATCTCTCTCTACCTATTATCTTGTCTGTCTTCCCCTTCACAATTGTCGAATTATTGAAAAGAGCGGTCTATACTCTTTCAGCTTCCCATCCAAGCTAAATACCTGTGTAATAGTTATCAAATCTGAATCCCAACTCCCCTAAAATTACTAGGTCCTTTGACATTACTTAAAAAAATTATTGAGTGGTCGAATACATCTGGTTACCCAAGCCGGAAGCAAAGAAACATGCATTCTTATCCCTCCTCTTTAACTCCCTCCTTCAGATGATCACCAGGTCTTTAGTGCAAACTTCCTGAAGAGCTTGGTGTCTTCCACCTTCTCTCCATTCCTACTGCCATTAACTTAGTTCCAACTACCCACATCCCTCACCTTGACTATTGCTGCAGGTTCTTAACAAGTGTGTCCCAACTCCAGGCCTCTGAGAACACAGCCGCAGAAAGTGGCCTTTCTAAAATGTTGCTTCCCCGCTTAAAACACTGTAGATGACCATAGACTCCAGGGATACATTTAAAGTCCTTAACATAACACATGTTTTATGACCTTGCCCTGTTCCCCTTCACAACAAAAACTCAAAACATCCTGAATTGTAATTTCTGAAACAGGCCATGGTTTCTTGTGCCTCCAGAGTTTTTCACGTGCCCTGACTTTTGTTTGACCGCCCTTCAGAGTTCACCCCCTGCCTCTTTTTACATGACAAACTCCTGCCTGCTCTTTGAACTAATTAGTTCCTGAAAGGGTTCCTTTCTCCTCTGAGACCCTGTCAGGAGCCCCCATGCTTTCCCCATGACATCCTATACTTTTTTTTTTTCTTTAGTTTTTATTTTAAAGGTGTGGGGTACAATTCAGGATTAGATAGATAAGTGGTCATTGTACAGTTTGGGTCTCCTTTGGTCCCCACTTTGCCTGGTCTGAGATCAGTTACTCTTACTGATATCATGTGACCCCTCTCCTTTCCCTGGCAGTGTCCCACTACTGCCAATCCCTTTCTTACAGTATTATGATTTATGTTCATGATCCACTTATGAGTGAGAACATGTGGAACTCTTTGTTTCTGTGCTAGGTCACTGAGTACGATAGACTCTAAATCCATCCAACTTGCTGTGAAGTCCACTTATCTGAATGAGCCCTTGCCTTGTTCTCTTAGAGTTATCTCATTTATTATTGGTTTAATGAATGAGTTGAATTTGGCTGTGGTTTCTCTCCTAGACACTTTCAAATATTGGTAGACCTCTGTTGGGAGCCAGCCATGGAGGCCCACTGGGCGTTAGGGATCAGGAAGGGCCATTGACCCCAAGACCACTAGGATGCGTTCGGGAGTTGTTGACCCCATTCCCTCCCTTCTTTTCCACTTGGCACTGCAACCGGGAAAGGCTCCCGCTGGCTCTAACAGCAGACTCTGAAACCGAAACGAACACAGCTAACTTGGGAGTCTATTGTTCCCATTTTCCACGGTTTATGGTTTTTGCTTTTAAACAATTTAAGTTCAACTTTGAGTCACATTGAGGAGCCTTAGTGCAAGTCACAGGTTCTTTTGATGTAATTTTAGAAATTTATAGATATAGGTTTTAGAAAATAGTTTATATCGATTAAAGAAAACTTAAGTAACCATTTTTATTATAGAAGTGTGGTTAGTTCAGTTTGATTCTGGGGGGCGGGGCGGTGAAGTTTGAATTAGGCCAGCTGGTGCTAGGAGAGTATAACCATAGCAGCAATTGTTTTATAGAAACTAGTTTTAATTAGTATAGAATAGTAAAAGGTAATATATCATTATGTTGGTTTCGGGTGTAAGCCTTGAACGATGTTATGTAGCTGTAAACAATTAAGGGTACATAGAAACTGGATAAGAAACAAAAAGACAATTTGTGGTTGTTCTTTCTCATGTTCTTCTTCATGTTTGAAAAATACTTCTGCTTGAGAGTGGGGAGTGTCCTGTGTGCACCTGGACCTGTTTTTTTGAAAGGCACATGCTACCTTTTGTGTAACCATAGCAGCAGGGGTTCCTGTGATGACGACTTTGCAAAGTTTAGGGATAAAAGCCTTTGGATAATGCTCAATAAATGGATTCTGCTCCTTAAACAGGAGTCCACTTTCTTTCTCACCCCTTTCTTACTCCCCTCTAGTCGCCGATTCTGTCTCACCTCCAGGGATCTCTGGCCCTGCTGGAACTGGACTCCTGCAGACTTCCCTTTCCTTCTTTCTAGCAACACATAGGACATATCTCATTGCTTTTAATAACTCCAAGTGCTAAAGAACACTCTCATCTTCAGTTATTAAGAATACGTAATAACTAATACCAACTTTCCCATCATTTATCCAGTTCTCAGTTTCTGCTTATGATACCTCCAGGCCTGGGATCAGAGAGAGGGTTGACACGAAAAGGGGCAAAGATCTATTTATTTAACTGAGGCTGCTTGTGGATCCCTTTTGACCCTAAAATGCCCACACCTAAATGCCTGCTCTTTTGTGGATCAGATTGGTGGACTCATGGGTATTACCCCACTAAGTGGAGATTCACTCTTCAGTGAGCCTCTTCACTCCTTAGCATTTGCATTCCAGCAGAACACTCTAAGAGTTCTTTCCCCCGATGGCCAGTCCTCTCAAGTGGAGTCCTCTCATGAGGACACCAGTTGGTTACCTTTCTGTAGGGTCTAGTGTTCCACCAGGAAACTTCTCTACTCTTACTCCCTAAACATTACTCTTACTTCAACCATCTCTGTTGTCAGGCCATTGCTGTATCCTCCACCAGACTCTAGATGAGAGTTACAACAGTCTTTATATCTGTTAAAGTCCAGGGTACACCACTTCTTGTAGACCTTGCACCTTATAGCTTCAGCCTATCTTGAAGGGAATGGTGGGTATTTATCCTATACAGGAAAAGAAGGGGAATCACTACAAAGCTCTCTACTCTTATGAATTACTTACAGAGTAATTCTTTTTTTTTTGCTCTTTAAACTAGTCTTCTCTTTTACAGGCTGAATGTAGATGAGGGGCTAAGATTCACAAAACTGATTTTGCTATTTCTCAGTCATTCCTGTGGAGATGTCCCTCATCCTGCCTAGAATATGCAGGCACTTGTCAACCATCAAGGCAGAGGGAAAGTCCCACTTGACATGTTATGTCTGTCTGTCTTCCCTTGAACTTGTAGCCTTCTTAACTTTGTATTCCCAATATGTTACACAGGATAAAGCAATAATACATTTCAGAGATCAATACCTAATTTCTATGTAATATGATATATTTATAATTGAGTCATAAGCAATGTGCTCTGTTACACAATGAAAGAATGGTCAAATCTACTTGAGGACATTTGAAAAGACCCACGAATGTGAAATCTTCCCTAAAAGTTGGTGTCCTGAATCTTTAATTAGTCCCCATGAAAAGGCATAAAGTATGAAAAGGCATAAAGTTTTCTTCTCTATTTTGACTAGTTTATTGTTTATTACTTTTTGAGGAACATTCTGAATAAAAATAACAAAATCATGTGTTTTTTCACTTCTCTACTACTTTTTTAAAAACATCAAAATTAATGGTAATACTCATATCAGGCTAGCCTGAATTTAACATTTAATACAAGAATGGTTTTAGCTTTAAGCAAACAATTATAGAAGTCAGTTTTCAAAAGTATTGTCTAGTATTGAAAGTAATAGAAGTTTGTTGGGTTTAATTTTGGATGAGAACTGAATTTATTATGAAGATGACACTGGTCATCATGGAACCCAAAGACAAAAATGTAGCTGGATTCAGAAATAAACTAGAATCAGAGACTATTCTAGAATGCTCTGTTGAAGCTTTCAAATTCACTCTCATTATGTTCCCAGCTTTTTATGTTTTATAATCCATATAATTTAGTTTTAACAGTCACTGCTAATGACCTCTGAGTTGATGCATTACTACTTTCATTATCCCTGACCTTGCTAGTTCTTAGTCTCAGTTCCAACTCCCTGTTTGGATCAGGTTCCTAAGTCTGAACAACCATGGTTATGCCATTGTGGCAGTTATCTAGGAGGGCAGTTCCCAGAGCTAGGGATGGGAAACTGGGCTTCTAACCTAATAGATATTTAGGAGGATATTTCAACAACTTTGTTTTTCTTTCAAGAAAACTTTCTTTCGAAATTTAGGCAATTGATTAACCTATTCAGAACAACCATCACTCACTCTGGAATGATTTATATTTTGTTGAAAAATTTGGAGATCTTCTTGTCCCTCAACAGAAAAACTTCACTGTTAGAACTTCTTTGCTATTTATAACACTAATTTCAGTCCATGGTTGCTGTTCTACTTGTCGTCAGAGAAAGAAAACAATAACACAACATCTCCAAGTATAAATGAGTCTTAAAATTAAATTGAAACTCAACCAAACTCCAAATTTACTGGGCTTCTTTCCTGAGCATAGCTTATTGAAAAGCTTAGCAGGAGTCTAATTAGAAATTACATTTGACCTAGAAAAAGCCAAATCTTTCATTCTTTTTTATTCCAGGATATATACATACATATATTAATACATCCTGAACAGATTTGTCCTTTATATCACCATGTTAATGTTGGTAGAACAAATTTATTTCACCTCTATCGGACTTTTTATTAGTATGCCTTGTGTTTCTCTTCAGCTTTCCTTCCACCTGTACTGCAAAGATATTCAGAGTACACAATTCTAGTCTATACCAAGGAACCAGTGGATTCCAGGGTCTTGTAAATACTGGGTATGAGGAGCATTCAGAGAAGAGGGGAACACCAGAGGAAGAATTAAAGAACGTCATGAGTAGCTGAAAGCAAACATAGTGTTCTCCCCATTCTTAACAAGGTTCATTTTCATAATTAAAGTTTATTTTCTTCATTCTCAGGCAAACATGGCAAAGTGCAGGGTAGAGGATATGAGACACAGGGTGAATTTTAGACAGAAAGGTATATATCAACAGGGTAGAGAAAGCTAATAATAACTTTATTTATGCCTACAGTGTCAGAAATAATGTGTAGGTTGAATGAAGTAGCTGTGTATTTTTAAAATTTTCTTTAGTGCCATCAGCAGTTTAAATAAGGAACATAACTGTTATACTCACAACATGTAGAACACCCTTCATGTGCTAAATGTGGAACTGAATACACAGCACAACCTCCAGGGTCTTCATGTCTATGAGCTTGTGTTTGCACCATTCAGGGCTGAAATAAATAGCCATAAAGCTGAACACTAATCCTTCTAATCGTTTGATGAACATACCTGTTTGGGAAATAGCAGGATAGGCAGTTATTTTAATGAAATAGTTGCTTCAAGTCAGAGGGCATTCCTCATTATAGTGCATTTAAATGAGTGTAAACGGGCAAGGACACTGCTATTTGGACACTGTGTGTAATTTGATTTTTATAATTCTTGTCTCATTCTATCTTTCCATTTTCCCAAATGAACAGCCTGAAGCTGATTGGAACACAAACGATAGCTCTTGAGTCCAACACATTTTTTTTTATTTTAGGTGAGATC
Source organism: Carlito syrichta (assembly GCF_000164805.1). Taxonomy (NCBI): domain Eukaryota; kingdom Metazoa; phylum Chordata; class Mammalia; order Primates; family Tarsiidae; genus Carlito; species Carlito syrichta. The sequence continues at coordinate 109,758 of NW_007041259.1, forward strand.
AAGTTGACCTATTTATGTTTATGAGGCATCTGCTGCTCTGAAAGTTCTGGATAAGAAAGAATGAATCAGACCATGGGAGAGAGACCAAAAGTGAACGAATTTGCTATTATTTTCTTGGGCCAAGAGAATGCAATCTCTTCCTAGTGAGAGGAGTAAGGATTTCCCTAAAGAGAATAGTTGTTTCCCCTGTTAATAATCCAGGGATCCAGCAAAGCTTGAGGGAGGAAACTTGACAGTTCTTGGAATGGAAAAGAAAGGGAATTCCTTCTCTCTCTGACCTTGACCCAGAGCCTGCGAATCTTAAAGCAGTTACACTGAATTCTGTGAGGCTGAAAGCTAGCAGAACACGCAAGTGCCTATGGCAGTCCAGTAAATGTGTCAGCTCTGGGACTCACAACACAGAGAAGAGTATCATGGGAAAGCCACAAAGAAACTTGGTAGCAGAAAAATTTTTGACAAATAGGCCAGTGGGTAACTATGCAAGACTGAAGATATCTGGGGTATATTCAAATATGTAGAATTATTTGCCATCCTTACCCATAGACTATTTTGCTGTGCTATGTGAAGAGTCCTTTATCTTTATAAATAAATATTAAAATATTAATTTCTATAGTTTCTTTAATCTGGATATAATAGATACTCACAAGCCAAAAGTTTTAATGGACCATTTTCTGCTTTGGCAGCACCCTTGGTCAGGTATCATTTTGATTCAAAGCTACACTCTGTCCTTTTTTCCAAGAGCCTTCTGTTCCTAGAAGGCTTACAATCTTTAAAATTATACCAAAAACTATATTTATAAATTTTCAAAGAAGAAAACATTAATAATAAAAAAGTTGTATTAAAAAATTAAAACAGAATATTGTCATGTGGCCATTAAACCTATGATTTCAAAGAATAACTGATGGTTTGGAAGAATGTAATAAATGATAAAAAAGCAGAATACAATTTTGCATGTATGGTGTGATTCCAACTTCTAAATGAATATTATAGTATATTTATAGGAAAAAAACACGGGAAAGAAATCAAATAAATTGTTAGTACAAGTTCTTTCTCAGGCATGCACTTAAAATAATTTTCACTTTTTTCTTCACATTTTTGTTTGCTATTTTTAAATAAAAAGAATGATTTATTCCCAATACAAGAAAGTTTAAAAAATGTAGTTTTCAAGACTCAAAACTTTAGAATATGTATTGTTAAGTGGGAAAAAACAAACACATGAGAAAATATCTAGAAGGTATACTGCAATTTAAATAGTAATTGACCTATCTCCAAAATCATCAAGTTCTATACATTAAATATGTACAGCTTCTTGTATGTCAATCATTTCTCAGTTAAATGACTTAAAAGAAGAAATTTCTTTAAAACAAACAAAAATAAATAGTGCTTGGATTAGGGTTGCGAGATTATGTGTGACTTCTTAGTTTCTCAATTTTCTTTAATGTCATGATACTTGTCATATAATGTAAAAGCCTAAATAAAAGCAACTCTTTAAAGGCACTAAATTAAAAATTAAAATGACAAAAATTTAAACCAAGTTGGTAAAGAAAGCAATCATTAAGAAAAATATAGAATTCCTTCCCTGTGATAGAAATGGATAGATTATATTACCAGAATCACTCTATCAAGACACAGCATCACACAGTAAAGGGAAGTTGTCAGATACTAAAAGATATCTGGAGGAAGAGTGGGGAGGATAAGCCAACACAGTCTTTGGGGTCAACCTACCCGGGCTTTAATTCTGAAACCACTGGTTGCTAGCTAAGACACCTTAGTAAGTCACTTGATTTTTTGAGTGCTGGTTTATTCACCTGGAAGGTAGTTATGATGGCAATTGTTATCCTCAGGGTTTTTTTGAAGAACTCATGTGAGGTAATGTAAGTAAAAGAGTTTTTAACCTAAGGCACATTTTAAAAAATGTTAATGATTCTGCCATTTACTCCTATGTAGCCCCACAGCAACTGACACATGCTTTGTGCAGAAAAGGTCTCCATCATCCCACAGCTGGACCTAAAAATATCATCATTTCAATTATGTAAAGACTAATTCCTCAGACCCTTTGATGACTCTACAATCCTAATGACTCTTGATCCATAATTGCAATAGACCTTTACACATTCAAGTACCTATGCAGAAAAGTTAGACATGATACATGAAAAAATCAATGAAATTTCACAGGGTGAATATACCTATGTGACCACCATCAAAATAAAAAAAATAGGTCACTGTCAGAACCCAGAAGCCAATGAGTCCAGCCACTCCTTCCCAGGCACTTCTTCCCTTCCCCCTCAAAGGTAACCATACTTCTGGCTTTTAACACATGAGATTAGTTTCTTTTCTTCTCTTTATAATGGAATCACTTTTGCTCAGCTTCATGTTTTTGAGATTCATTCATGTTGTGTATAGCAATCATTTGTTTATTTCCATGGCAGTATCATGTTCTATTATATGAGTATACCACACTTATTTTTCCATCCTGCTATAGGTGGACATTCGAATTGTTTCTGGACACGTGCAAGGCACTGCATAAACATTCTAGAACCTGTCTTTTGGTGGACAAATGCACTCAATTATCTTGTGAATATATCAATGAGAAGGCTTGCTGGGTTTTACGATATATTTAAATTTATTTTTAGTTGATACTGTCCAACAGTCGTCCCCACATCATTTTTTCTTCCCTCTCCAGTTCCTGGCAACCAGCATTCTACTTTCTGACTCTATGGATTTAACTACTCTAGATGCCTCCTAAGAGTGGGATCATATAATATTTGTTCCTTTGCAACTGGCTTATTTCACTTAGTGAAATGTTGTCAAGGTTCCTTCCATGTTGTAGATCGTGTCAGAATTTTTATTATTTTTAATACTCCATTGAATGAATATACTTTATTTTCTTTATCCATTTATCCACCAGTGGATGCTTGGTTTGCATCCACCTTTTGTTTATTGTGAATAACACTCCTATGAACACAGGTATACAAATACCTGTTTGAATGCTTGCTTTCAATTCTTTTAGGTATATTCTCAGAATTGGAATTGCTGGCTCATATAGTAACTCTGTTTAGTTTTTTGAGGAACTGACCTACTGTTTTCCATAGCAGCTATATCATCTCATTTAATATTAACAGTCCTTCTATTCCAAACCAAACTCATGTCTGTTATCTCAACATTCTATCCATCTTTCGTTGGCAATCCAGACTTTGTGTGTCCCAGCTCTGGTTATGTGGCTGAGGCAGGGAAAAAGTGTCATCATGGAGGAAACCTAGTTTCTACTTCTAGTTCTGCCACTAACTCACACAACTATTAAATAAGAAACAATAACACTCACAGGCATCCTAAAGTTTAATTAGAAAACAGGAAGTTCCGGTGGTGAGATAAGCATATCTTTTTTTTTTTTAACACATCTGACTTTACACAGCAAATGCCTATTTTTACCTTCAAAGAAGTCACTTCAGCTAGACTGAATCAGATTACATTGCTATTGAATCTTACACTTACCGTGTGATTATTTCCAGAATCTAAACTGTTATTATGCTCTTATTACTGTGTAAGATTGTGATTCAAAGAACTGAGGACTGAAAGTCAAAGAAAAGGCAGAACTCTTTCTTTCAATGAGGATTATCCTTTGATATTATACCTTTCCTGCCCAGCGTCCCTTCCTCCATTTCCCTCATTCCCTTTCAAGCCCATAGGGCGTGGAAAGCAGGAGGTGTGCAGTTCAGTTCTCTTTTTAGAAAGTCTGCTGGGACTGTGTGGGGCAGAGTTGACTGACAGACTCCACGGCTGTCTCGGGCTGCACTGTAGTATTTATACCAAAACTGTGCTTCCCTTAGGTTGTTCCCAGCCAATGACTGGACATGCTGGGGGCTAGATGCAACTTGATGTAATAATTTTCCAATGGGTAATCTTTCCCTGGAAACTCTCCATTCATCTAGCCAAGACTTTCTTAGATCTGTGCTGCGGCCTAAGGCTCTTTCTACTTAGTCCTTCCTTCCCTCTCTTCTTTCTCAAGCATCAAGCCTGTATTGCATTCTGAAGGCTCTCCCTACCTACTCATGCTCCCTCTCTATTTTTCCTTTACTGGCATTTCCCTCAATAAATTTCTTGGAAATCGAATTCTCTCCTGACTACTGCTTCTCCGAGGAACTGATTCACAGGGACAAGTGCAGGACCAGGGAGAACCAATTATCATTGCTCACATCAATCGTCTCAATGACTGGTCAAAGGGAAACCTACGGTCCCCACAAAACCATTCAGAGCGCTTTCCTGGGGATTAGTCAGTCTCAAACAGAACCTATTAGTAGAAGCAGAGTTCTGTGCAGTAAAAGAAATACACTCAGGTTTTCCTGAGACCAATGTTCCCTGGCAGAGGACTCTTGTTTGCAATTAGAAAGAATAAGATCAAGTGTTATAGAGACACAAGAGGGAGAGAAAAGTTGGGGGCAGAGTGGTTGGATGTGAGGGAACCAGATTCCGAATTCTGGAGACCAGCATCATCCATGACATATGAGCCTGAGTCAGGAAGTTTCTTGTTAGAATCGGGTTTTGATCCCTTGCTTAAGAATTCTGATTATGTTACTCTTTTGGTCAACATCTTTCCATAGCATCTACCAATTCTCAGATAAGGCCCAAATTCTTTATATTCCAGCATTTTATTTTGAAAAATGTTCAAACCTACTGTGAATTTGCAAGAATAGTAAAGCTAATGTCCTTATACTCTTCACCTAGTTTCATCAGTTGCTTGCATTCTGCTACATTTGTCTTATTGCTCTTTCTCTGTGTACATACAGTAGTTTTTGATGAATCATGTGAGAATTAAACTAGTCACAGACACCATACTTCATCCCTAAACACTTCAGCATGTCTCTCCCTAGAGCAAAGGCATTCTCCCATGTAACTCCTATGCAGTGATCACGTTTAGAAGATGTAACCTAGATAAGATTGTCTAATATATAGTCCATACTCAAATTAAATAACTGTCCCAATACTGTCCTTTATAGTTGTTGTTGTTTGGTGCTACAGTCTAAAATGTCCCCCCCAAATTCGAGTGTTGAAACTTAATCGTCCATGTGATGGAGTTAGGGGGTGTGGCCCTGATGAATTGGTTTAACGCCCTTATAAAAGAGATTGAAAGGAGCTGCCTTGTCCTTCTGCCATATGAGGACTTGAAAGGTGTCATCAATGAAAAAGAGAGTAAGCCTTCACCAGGCAGAATCTCCTGGCACCTAAGTATTGAACTCCCTAACCTTTAGACTGTGAGCAATACATTTCTGTTGTTTATAAATTGCCTGCTCTAAATTGTTTTGTCATAGTGGCCCAAACAGACTAAGACAGTGGGTTTTTTTTTTCAGTCCAAGCTTCAATCAAGGATTATGTAATGCTTTTAGTTGTCATGTCTCTTTAGTCTCCTTTAATTTAGAACAGTTCCCCAACCTTTTTCTCTCAATACCTCGACATTCTGTAAGAGTCCAGGCAGGTTGTGTCACAGGATGCCCCTGGAATTAGATTTGACTGGTTGTCTCCTAGTCATTAGATTCAGGTTCAACATTTTTAGGTGTAAATGGAGGTGATGTGATGCTGTCAATGTGTTTGAAAGGCTGTTTTGCCCTGGTGGTTTCTCTGTCCTCATCACTTACTGCTCTCTTTCTGACTTTTCAAGTCTCAACCAAATGAATTTGTCATAGCTCCTCCAGCCAGCTTCTCTTTTTTAGCTTTCACACACACTACTGTGTCTGCCTGACACTCTCTTTCCCTACCCTGTGCTTTCTTCACTTGGGTTGCTGACACATTTATTTCTGGTCTAACTTTAAATATGACTTTATCCTTGAGGCCTTCTTTGACCCCTTGGAGTGGGCCAACTTACTCATGTACTTGTCTAATGATCTTTCCTTTTGGACCACTGGTCTCCAAAGACCCTTTTACAGGATCCCAAGACCATTCCACAGGATTCACAAAGTCAAAACTATTGCATGATAGTAATAAAATGTTATTTACCTTTTTCATTGTGCTGATATTCGTATTAATGATACAAAAAGTGATGTTGGGTAAAAAAAGAACAAACACTGCTAGTGCCTTAGCAAAAGTCAAGGCAGCAGATGCACACTTAACATTTGTCATGGGGTTCTTTTATCCACTTACAGGAAAAAAAACGCTAGTTTTACTTAAGAATGTCCTTGATTAAGTAGTAAAAATGATTATGTTTATTAGCTACTACCCTTGAATATATGCCTGCTTAAATTTCTACCTGACAGAATGGGAGAGTGTGAATTAAGTACTTTTTCTGCTCATGAAAAAAAAAAGATGGTCAACTCAAGGGAAAGTAATTGTGTGATTGTTTAGATCGTGAGCTAAGCAAGATGCTTTTTTCATGGAACAACACTTTTACTTGAAGAAACAACAGGCAGTTAAACTATGGTTATTTAGACCTGCATATTTGGCAGATATAGTCTCAAAAATGAACAAAGTGAACTTGTCACTTCAAGAAAAACAGCCCACAGTTGCCAATAGTAAAATTTGAGCATTCAAATAAAAATTAGAATTTTGGAAAAACTGTATCTGCCAGCATAAGATTGGCAGCTTCTTGATCTTGACTTGATCAGTACTGATGTTAATGAATGTGATTTTTAAATATTATATAATGAAATGTGTCAACAATTGAAAGAACTATAATTCAATGAATCAATTTTCCAAATGAACAATGCATGTTACAAAAGCATATATAAAATCCACTGAAAGTGTAATTTTAAGGTAATTTTAATATATGAAAAGTTTATCAATATTGTTTCAGATTCCACATTATAGTTAAGCTTTGAAGAATGGTCACTTGAGTACAGTAACAAAAAAGAATTTTTATAGTTATCCGAAGAAGTTATTAAACATTCCAATTATATATCCAATCACATAGCTGGGTGAGACTATATTTTCCTCATTTACTTCAACTAAAACAACATATTGCAACAGATTAAAAGTGGAGATGATAATTCAGTTGTCTTTTAGTAAGTCATCGACTGAAGAGATTAGCAAAATTGTAAAACAATGCCATTTTTCTTATTAATTTTTTGTCTTAAAATATATTTTCATAATTATACCTTCTTTGCGTTTTCATATAAAGGGTTCATTATGTTATCATTAGATAAAGGAATAAATACATGTTTTTAAAATGTTCTAATTTTAATTTCTGTTTCAATAAATACTGACAGCTATAACCCCCATAATCAAATCTCTTTGGGGTCCCCAGCATTTTTTAGAGTGTTCTGAGATCAAAAAATTTGAGGAGTGCTGTTTGAGACCAAAAGCTCTGTCATGGCAAAGACCACATGCCATATATCACTTATATGGGAGTTATTTGAGAAATGGCTGACCGTATTTGTTGATAAAAGTGACTGATTGACTTACAGAATAGATGAATGAATGATACTTGAAATAAACCTTGCAAGGCATGACAGAGAGTAATAGCCTGATAAAAAGGACCAGAATCAAATAAGGATTTTAATGTGTAGAGCAGATTAGAACCGTGGTATAATCTTAGGTTATGGGCATAAACAATCCTGAGTTCAAATCCTGCTTTCAACCTTTATTAGTGAAGTCACCCTGGGCAAATCAACCATTCTGACTTTCAGTTATTAGCTGTGCGTACTAGGGTAAGTTACTACCTCTCTGTGGTTCTGCTTTTTTTTTTTAAATCTGTGAAGTAACGATAATAACAGCACCTGCCTCCTAGTAGTAAAGTGCTGAGAGCTTCCCTGATCAACATGGCAGCCAAAGCCACATGTGTGTGCCTTCCAGGACTTGAAATGTGGCTAATGCAACTGAGAAACTAAATTTTTAATTCTATTTCACGTGAATGGGTTGAAAGTGAAATTGAAAATTTTTATTTGAAGTCATTTTGGCCACGTGGATGGAATAGAAAGGAAAATAATGTCTTGGTTCATTATTCAGGTGTTAGAGATCTTCCAAGTATATCTGGAACAACTTGGGTATGTGATTCACTTTTTTTTACTGTGCATTTTGGAAAACCTAAACACAGATTAAGTATTTCCAATGAAAATTTAATGTCCAAATTGAGGTGTGTTATAAGGACGAAAAAGCACACTGGATTTAATGACTTGGTATTCGGCACCCATTGCATGCAGAAGGATTCACCACCCCTGGGGCATCTTGACACCTGGCCCATATCACCACCTGAGGCAACAGACCAGGCACTGGCAGCTGGGACCGTGGAGAAAGCTCGCGAAGAAATCTGGAACCGAGCCTCCTGGAGGAAAAAACACGGACTGCGGCCGTTTTCTCTGTCCTGGGATTAGGCCGAGACCTGCTCCGTCTCGCCCAATTCTGAGCAGCCTGCATCCTGAGACCGAGGGGGTGATCTCTGCACCCCTCTGAAACTGACCATCATTTGTCCAGAGAGGATACTCCAAGTGCACGGGTACCAGAGAGAAAGACGCCCCACCCCCACACCGGACCAAACACAGATGCTTGCAAAGCAAGACCGAGTGGCAGACCACTTGGGAGTTTTTCCTGGGAAGATCTGATGGGGCGAGTTGAACACTGGCAGTGAGGGCCATGGAGGGAAAGCAGAAGGGGAGCCTGAGGCAGCATCCCAAGGAAGCAGTGGGGAGAGCCCACCTCAAGCCTGGACGGGGCTTCAGAGCCTTGCCACCAGGTCCCGAGATCCAAAGACTGAGAACTTCTGGGAAGGGAGCAATGGCTCCTGGCAGAGAAACTGAGCAGATTCTCTAACAACTGGGCAGAAAAGTGCTCTGGTACAGTCTTTGTGGGACAACAGAACTGCATCTGGGAGCCAGGCACTGATCTCTGCATTGTGTTGGGGCTGCTCTTTGTGACCTCATTTAACATTGCTGCCAGTGCATAAGCCCTGGCAGGTAAAGCAGATGCAGAACCCCAGATGATCCACCTTCACACCAGTGGAACTGACCGAGAAGGAGGCTGGTGGCGGTATTGGTTTGTTTGTTTGATTAACTTGTTTGGTTGCTTTGCTTGTTGGTTGGATTTCTCTTTTCTTTCCTTCTTCTATTTTTCTTTCTCTGTCTTTCTCTGTTATTTCGTGTGTTTTTTCTTTCTTTTTTCTGTTTCTTCTTTTCCTTTCTCCATCTTTCCCCCCTTTTCTCTCCCTTTCCCTTTTTTTCTCTCCTTCTCTCCTTCTTTTCCCTCTTATACCCTGTCTTGAACTCAGAGGTTATGCAAGCCTACCCACTGTAAGGTCACATTGTGCAGAGACAGAGAGTGAGTCCCAGCTGGCCCATTCACCAGATAGCAAACATTATGACTTGCCAATAGTTTTGCATTCTTTGCAGCACCCCATCCCCTAGTAAGTGTGCAAAATTGTAAAGAGACAGCACAACATCCCACTCCCAGCACCACATCATAACTGAATAAATCCGGAACCCAGCTCAAGGAAGGACAAAAGGGAGAGTAAATATTAGAAGTGACTCCTTCTCCATTTTCCACTGAGCAATGGAATTAAAGAAAAAGATAGGAGAACTGCTTTGAATGAAGAAAAACCAATGAAGAATTGCTGGTAACCATCAGAGCTCCAGTAAAGAGTAAGTGCTACAAAGAACAGCTATAGGGACACAAACAATGGCTCTCTCTGAGAATGTCAGTACCCAGAAAGTACGTATGGAGATCAGAGACTCGTTGGATAGAACAAATAAAAATCATGAAATACAAGACTAAAACTAAATTAAGTTGCAACAGAGCTGGACAAACGCTCTTGAGAAAGCATACTTAGAAATAACAGAAGTAAAGAACTCCATCCAAGAGATAAATAACAAACTGACAAGAATGGGAAGGAAGCAGAATTGACCAAGCAGAAGAAAGAATCTCAGAGTAGGAAGTTCAAAACATAGAATTAACACAATCTATTAAAAATATAGAAAAAAATTTAAGAAGAGGTCATTGCCTTGCTAGACTCTGGTGTGGTCATGCTTCCTGGCTTTGGCCCCCTCCCCCAACTTGGGGAGATGAATCTTCTCTCTCCCTTCTCTTTCTCTCTCTAATTTACTTTTAAATAAACTTTTCTTGCTTAAAAAAAAAGAAGAAAGAATAAACTCTCCAAGAGATGTGCAATTTTCTCAAGAAACCAAATCTACATCTGATTGGAATATCTGAAATAGAAAGAGAAACCGAAAATACCCTGGAGCAAACATTCTATGAGGTAATTCAAGAAAACTTCCCTCATCTGGCCAGAGAGGTGACTATAAAAGCACAAGAGATTCAGAGAACCCCTGCAAGACATCATATGAGAAACAAACCCCTAGACACATAGTAATTAACCTACACAAAGCAAGTATAAAAGAAAAGATCCTAAAGGCAGCAAGAGCAAAAAGTCAGACACCTACCAGGAGGGAAGAATCAGAATTGCTGCTGACTTATCTACAGAAACACTATAGGCCAGAATGAATTGGACTCCAATCTTTAATGTTCTCAAAGATAAACAATTTCAACCAAGAATTTCCTACCCAGCCAAGCTAATTCTTCATCAGTGAGGGAGAATTAAAATCCTTCCCAGACATCCAATCTCTAAGAAAACATGCTGCTTCAAGACAAGCTCTACAGGTGCTGTGCACAGAAGAAAAAAGACACAAAAGAAAGAACACATACTTCACAAGATCACAAGCAACCACAGAAGCAGACCATACAACATACCTGCAAAAATGAACACACATACATATATGAACACAAAAGCTAAACAAAAACAAAACAGTCTTATAAGAGCATTTTTACAGGGACGAACTCTCACATTTCAATAATCAGTCTGAACATAAATGGACCAAATGCACCACTGAAAAGACATTAAATGGAAAACTGGATAAAAAAACATGACCCAGGAATTTTCTGTCTCCAGGAAACTCATATCACAACAAAGGATGCCCACAGATGCAAAGTTAGTAGATGGGAAACAAATTTTCAGGTGAATGGATCATAAAAGAAAGTAGGAGTCTTAATCTTAATATCAGACAAAACAACCTCTAAACTATCAAAAATTTGAAAAGATACAGGAGGACACTACATAATGGTAAAATGTTAGATCTATCAGCAAGAAGTATCTATCCTAAACATATATGCACCCAACATAGGAGCACCAACTTTTATAAAGCAACTACTAAGTAAACTAAAATAATATATTGACTCTATATGCTCATAACTGGAGACTTAAATACCCCACTAAAACCCTAGATAGATCACAGAGGCAAAAAATCAACAAAGAGATCTGGAACCTCTACTTGATGCTTGACCAAATGGACTTAGTAGATACTTACAGAACATTCCACCCAACAACCACAGAACATACATTCTACTCATCACCACATGGAATGTACTCTAGGTACATTCTCAGCCACAAATCAAGCATAAATAAATTTAATAAGATTGAAATACTGCCATGCATCTTCTGAGACCACAGTGGAATAAAAATAAATATCACCACCAACAAAATTTCCCCCAAACCCACAAAGACATGGACACTAAACAGAATGATGCTGAACAAGTCCTGGGTCAATACAGTGATCAAAACAGAAATGAAAATTTCCTCAGAACACATGAAAATGAAGAAACATATTACCAAGACCTTTGAGATGCCATGAAATCAATATAAAAAGGGAATTTATATCTCTAAGAACACACATCAAGAAAATAGAAAGAGAACAAGTTAACAGTCTAACAAATCTTCTAAGGGAGCTGGAAAGACAAGACCACCAAAACGCTACCTTTACCAGAAGAATCCAGATCACCAAAGTAAAAGCCCAAATATGGGACCTAGAAGCCAAAAATACCATAGAAAAAAAATCAACCAAACAAAAACTGGTTCTTTGAAAGGAAAACAAGATTGATGGGCCCCTAGCCAGAATGACCAAGAGACACAGAGAAAAAGCCCAAATAAACACAATCAGAAACACAAAAGATCAAGTCACAACTGACCCAGAAGAAATACAATTATCAGAGATTACTGTGCACACCCGTATGGAAAAAAACTCGATAACCCAAATGAAATGGAGGCCTTTCTTATATCACACAACCTTTCAAGATGGAAGCAAGAAGAAAAAGAGAACCTAAATAGACCAATAACAACCCAAGAAATCAATTCTGTCATAAGAATACTACCTAAAAAAAAAATAAAGAAAAAAAAAAAGTCCTGCACTAGATTGATTTCCTGCAGAATTCTACAAAACATATAAGGAGAGCTAATACCAATCCTATCAAAGGTATTCCAGGCAATTGAGAAAGACAGAAGTCTCCCCTATCATTTTATGAATCTGACATCACACTGATACCTAAAACTGGGTAAAGATCCAACAAAGAAAGAGAACTACAGGCCAATATCCTTGATGAACATACATGCAAAAATTCTCAACAGGATTCTAGCAATTAGATTCAATAACACATCTCAAATATCATCCACCATGATCAAGTAGGCTTCATCCTCGGGATGCAGGGCTGGTACAACATCTGCAAGACCATAAATGTATTTAAACTTATCAACCAGTGCAAAAACAAGAGCCACGTGATTATATCATTAGATGCAGAAAAAGTTTTCAATAAAATCCAGCATCTCTTCTTGATAAAAACTCTTGAACATCTAGGCATAGAGGAAACATACCTCAAAATAGTAAGAATCATCTATGATAAATCCACTACCAACATATTGCTCAATGGACAGAAATTGAAAACATTTCCCCTGAAAACCGGCACAAGACAAGGCTGCTCACTTTCATCCCTCCTGTTCAACATAGATTTAGAAGTCCTAGCTAGAGAAATCAGATAAAAGAAGGAAATCAGGGGTATTTGAATAGGAAAAGAAATCAAGTTATCCCTCTTTGCTGACGATACAATCCTATACCTCAAAAATTCAGGAGAATCTGTCAAATACCTCCTTGCACTGATAAAGGACTTTGGCAAAGACTCAGGCTACAAAATAAATGTGCAAAAGACAATCACATTCTTATACACCAACAGCAAACAGCCAGAAAACCAAATAAAAAGCACAGCCCCATTCACAATAGCCACACACACAAAAATGAAATACCTCAGCATCTTCCTAATCAGAGAAGTGAAAGATCTTTACAATGAAAACTACAAAACACTGCTCAAAGTCAAAGATGATACAAACAAATGGAAAAATATTCCATGCTCATGGATTGGAAGAATCAACATTGTTAATTTCCTTTGTCCATCCTACAAAGAAAATCTACAGATTTAACTCTGTACCCATTAAATTACCAACATCATTTTTCTCAGACCTTAAAACAATTCAGAATTCATATGGAAACATAGACACTCATAAATAGTCAAAACAATCCTTAGTCAAAGAAACAAAGTGGGAGGTATCACACTTCCAGACTTAAAACTTTCAAATAAGGCTACAATAATAAAAACAACCTGGTATTGGTACAAGAACAGGCATATAGACCAATGGAACAGGACAGAGATTCTGGATGCAAAACTTCAAGTTCTCAACAAACTCATCTTCAACAAAGTTTCCACCAACAACCACTGGGGAGAGAAGGACCTATTCAGTAAATGGTGCTGGGAAAACTGACTGATCACATGCAGAAGAATGAAACATGACCCCTACCTATCACCATACACAAAAATCAACTCCAAGTGGATCAAAGACCTAAACGTAAAACCTCAAATGTTAAGAATCTTAGAAAATTCAAGAGACACCCTTACAGAAATTGGAATAGGCAACCACTTCCTGATCAAAATCCCAAAAGTCTATGCCACAAGAGACAAGATAGACAAGTGGGACTTCATCAGACTGAAAAGCTTGTGCAAGGCAAAATAAACCATCAAGAGAGCAGGAAGACAGCCCACAGAATGGGAAAAAATATTTGCCAGCTGAATATCTGGCAAAGGCCTAACATCCAGGATCTACAAGGAACTCAAACCTCCTGAAAGGAAAAAAAAGCAAAACAAAACCAAAAACCCAGCCCATTAAAAAGTGGGCAAAAGACATGAATAGACACTTCTCAAAAGAAGGCATATGAGCAACCAACAGATGTATGGAAAAATGCTCAGCCTCACTCATCATCAGAGAAATGCAAATCAAAACCACATTGAGATACCTCCTAACTCCAGTAAGAAAGACCATCATTAGTAATAGAAAAAACAACAAATGCTGGAGAGGATGTGGAGAAAAGGAAACACTCTACACTGTTGGTGGGAAAGCAAACTAGTTCAACATCTATGGAAACAGCATGGCAATCCCTAAAACTAGAAACTGACCTTCCATACGATCCAGCAATCTACCTTCCAGGAATATACCCGGGGGAACTTAAATCACTCTACAAAAAAGATACCTGCACATACATGTTTATTGAAACACTATTTACAATAGCAAAAACATGGAATCAACCACGCTGCCCATTCAATCTATTGAATTGGTGTTTTGGATACAAAAAAATGTAGTCCATATATACAATGGATTTTTTTTTTTTTGAATTGGAGTCTCACTCTGTCACCCAGACTGAAGTGCAGTGGCACGCTCCCGGCCACCCCTGCCTCGACCTGCTGGGCTCTGGCGATCCTTCCGCCTCAGTCTTCCAAGTAGCTGTAACTACAGGTGCACGCTACCACGCCTGGCTAATTTTTGATTTATTGTAGAGATGAGACCCAAGTTGCCCAGGTGGGTCTCGAACCCGTGAGGTCAGGCAATTCACTCACCTCGGCCTCCCAAAGTGCGGGATTACAGGCTGAGCCACCGAGCCCGGCCTTTGCTTTTTTTTTTTTTGAGTTGGAGTCTCAGTCCAACCCCCAGGCTTAAGTGCAGTGGCATGCTCACGGCCATCTCAGCGTCGACCTAGTGGCCTCCGTCAATCCTTCTGCCTCAGCATTCCAAGTAGCTGGAACTACTGGTGCACACTACCACGCCCGGCTAATTTTTTGATTTATTGTAGAGACGAGGTCTCACCATGTTGCCCAGACTGGTCTCAAACCCATGGGCTCCAGCAATCCTCTCACCTTTGCTTTCCAAAGTGCTGGGATTACAAGCTTGAGCCACTGTGCCCAGCCAATGTATGCAGCCATAAAGAACAAAAGTATGAACTTTGCAGCAACTTGGATGGATTTAGAGTCTATAGTACACAGTGATTTATCACAGAAACAAAGAACTGAGTATCATATGTTCTCACTCATAAGCAGATCCTGAACAGTCACGATAATACTATAAGAAAGGGATTGACAGTAGTGGGGCAGGGGGTGGTGGGGGGGAGTACATAACATCAGTAAGTGTAACTGATCTTTAACCAGGCAAAGTGAGGACCAAAAGGTGGCCCAAATTTTACCTGTACGATGATCACTTGTATATCTAATCCTGAATTGTACCCCACATCTTTATAATTTTTAAAAAGTGTTATAAATAGTGCTTAGTACATTGTAAGCATTATAAACAGTGTTTGCAATCATTGTTTTATTATCTATGGTGTGCAGATAATATTTGTCCTACAAAATCTGTAAGAATGAAGTATTATGTAAAGATACCTCATTTTTATACTAAGTATAATAAAGGCTCAGTGAATGGTCTCTTTCACACGAAGGTAGAAAGGGCAATATGCATCCATGGGAGACTACTTACTGGTGGGTGATGGAACTGGAAAGGTGAGTGGGGGTTGCATAATGTACAGTTTTGAAAATCAGGCTGAGTAGTTGGGGTTTCATTCTCTATGCAGTTGAGCACCACGGAAGCACATGATTTGAGATGTGTTTTAGGAAGATAACTCTGACAGCATGTAGTCTGGGGAGTCGGGGGGACAGGAGTTTTGAAAACAGTTCTAAGCCATTTGGAGAAAAGTCTGCTGAGTAGGTTGGGTAATCAAATTGGGAAATGCGGTCTGGGGTCACAAACCAAGTCTCAGTATGAGTGATGAGTCTGGTTTCATGGGGAGTTCATAATCCAGCTTTGTGGGCAATTGTGAAAGAGAAGTTTCATATGCACTTTTGAAAACTGGCAGATAGCATCATTGACTTAAGTAAATCGCCTTCCACCATGACTATTCCAAATGTGTGTACATTTTGGTGTGTTTATACCATCAAGCAAATAAGTGATCTTATTACATTTTGGTCTATTTGTGTACTACAGATAAAGGACTTTTCTGCTATAGCTTTTGGAAGAAAAACTCCTGATTTCAAACACCCAATCAATTCTCCAAATCCCTCTTCTTATAAAAGTTTTTATTTTTAGTTATCATGGATACATACTAGTTGTACATATTTACACAAGCATACAATGTGTAATGATCAAATTAAGGTAATTGGAGTATTCATCACTTCAATAATTTATCATTTTTGTGTTAAGAACATTCCAATTCTGCTCTTTTAGCTATTTTGAAATATACAATGAATTATTAACAATAGTCTTCCTATTATGCTGTTGAACACAAGATTTTTATTTCTTTTATCTAACTATATTTTTGTGTCCATTAACCATGCCCTCATTATCTATCCCTCTCTACCCTTCCCAGCTCTGGTAACCACCATTCTATTCTCTGTCTCCATGAGTTCAACCTATTTTTTAGCTCCTACATATTAGTGATGTGATATTTGTCTTTCTGTGCCTGGCTTATTTCACTAACACAATGTCCTCCAGTTCCATCCAGGTTGTTGCAAAATATAGGGCTCATCCTTTTGTATGGCTGAATAATATTCCATGTGTATATGTACCTCATTTTCTTTATATATTCATCTGTTGATGGACACGGGTTGATTTCACATCTTAGAATAGTGTAGAAATAGACATGGGAGTGCAGCTATGTCTTCAATGTACTGATTCTCTTTCTTCTGGATATACACCCAGGAGTGGGATTACTGGATCACATGGTAGCTCTTTTTTTAGTTTTTGAGAAAACTCCATGCTCTTATTGATAATGACCATTCTAATTTACATTCCCACCAACAGTATATGAGAATTACCTTTCTCCATATTCTTACCAACATTTGTTATTGTCTGTTGTTTGGATAAAAACCATTTTAACTGGGGTGAGATAATCTTCCTGTAGTTTAAATTTGCATTTCTCTGACGATTAGTAATGTTGAACACTTTAAAAAATATATGTATTGGCCATTTGCATGTCTTCTTTTGAGAAATGTCTATTCAAATCTTCTGCCCATTTTTTAAATATTAAAAAAAACTTATTTCAATAACTTTGAGATACAAAAAGTTTTTTTTAAGGGGGCTGGTCTTTAAGAGTACTTACTACCCCTAGCTGTGAATATTGTATCCAATAGGTGAATCTTTTGCCCATTTTTAGATTGGATTATTTTTTTCCTTCTACTAAGTTGTCTGAACTTTTATTTATGTGGTTTTTTTTGGATTTATTTATTTTTTTGAGTTGGAGTCTCACTCTATCACCCAGACTGGAGCAGTAGCACACTCATGACCATGCAGCCTCGACCAGTTGGGCTCAGGTGATCCTTCCACCTCAGCTTTCCAAGTAGCTGGAACTACAGATGCATGCCACCACGCCTGGCTAGCATTTTTATTTCAATCTGAGCTTTTTATATATTCTGGTTATTTGTCCCTTCAGGTGTGGGTAGCTTGCAAACATTTTTCCCATTTCGTATATTGTCTTTTTGCTTTATTGATCGTTTCCTTTGCTGTGCAGAAGCTTTTTAACTTGATATAATCTCATTTATTCATTTTTGCTTTGGTTGCCTGTGCTTTTGAGTTCTTACTCAAGAAATCTTTACCAGATCAGTGTCCTAGAGCATTTTCCCAATGTTTTCTTCTAGTAGTTTTATAGTTTCAGGCCTGAGATTTAAGACCCTAATCCTTTTTTATTTGATTTTTGTATATGTTGAATGGTGGGGTCTAGATTTTTTCTTCTGCATGTGGATATCTCATTTTCCCAGCATGATTTATTGAAAAGACTATTCTTTTCCCAATATATATTCCTGATAGCTTTGTAAAAAATATGTTGACTGTAATGTGTGGATTTATTTCTGGGTTCTCTAGCTGTTCCATTGGTCTATGTGTCTGTTTTTATACCAGCATCATGCTGTTTTGATGACTATAACTTTGTAGTATAATTTGAAGTCAGAAAATATGATTCCTTTAGCTTTGCTCTTTTTGCTAAGGGTTGCTTTGGCTATTCTGGGTCTTTTAATTCAATAAATTTTATTTCAAAAGCTTTGAGATACAAATAGTTTTTGTTTTTGCTTTTGGTCTGGACTTTAAGAGTACTTACTACCCCCACCTGTGAATATTGTACCTAATAGGTGATTCTTTTGCCCATTTTCAAATTGGATTCTTTTTTTTTCTTCCTCCTAAGTTGTCTGAGCTTTTTTTTTTTCTTAGTTGGAGTTCCATATAAATTTTGAGATTTTTTTTCTGTAACTGTGAAGAATGTCATTGGTATTTTTATAGGACTTGCATTGAATCTGTAGGTATCTTTGGGTAGTATGGGCATTTTAACAATATTGATTCCTCCAATCCAAAAACATGGAATATATTTTCTTTTGTGTGTGTGTCCTCTTCAATTTCTTTCATCGGTGATTTATCATTTTCATTATAGTTATTTTTCACTTCTTTGGTTAAATTCCCAGTTATTTAATTTTATTTGTAGCTATTGCAAATGGGAGTACTTTTTTGAGTTTTTTTTATTTTTGTTTCAGATTGTTCACAGTTGGCATATAGATGTGCTACTGATTTTGTATGTTGATTTTGGATCTGGCAACTTTACTGAATTTGTTTATCAGTTCTAATATTTTTTTGGCAGAATCTTTAGGTTTTTCAAAATAAAAGATCATATTGTTTGCTAACAAGGATATTTTGACTTTTTTATTTCTAATTTGGATGCACTTTATTTATTTCTCTTGTCTAATTGCTCTAGCTAGGACTTCTAGAACTATGTTGAATACAAATGGTGAACATAGACATCCTTGTCTTGTTCCAGATCTCAGGGAAAAGGCTTTAAATTTTCTCCATTAACTATGATACTAGCTGTGGGTTTGTTGTACATGTTTTTAAATTGTGTTTAGATATGTTTCTTCTATACCATATATTTTGAGGTTTATCATGATTGACTTTTATTAAATGCTTTTTTTGCATCTATTGAAATAAGCATATGGTTTTTGTCCTTCAATGTATTGATATAATGTATCACATTTATTGATTTGCATATATTGAATCATTCTTTTATACCAAGGATGAATCTCACTTGATCATGAATGAATGAGCTTTTTAATGTATTGTTGAATTTGGTTTGCTAATATTTTGTTGAGAATTTTTACATCGATACTCATTAGAGATATTGGTCTGTAGTTTTCTTTTTTTGTTGTGTCTTTTTCTGGTTTTGGTGCCTTTTTTGGTATAAATAAACCCATTCTTCCCTAGGAAATCTTCAGGTATCTAAACAGACAAAATCAATATCCTTTCATCAGTACTGCCCCTTAGATCCTGGGAAAAGAAGCCCCTGTCTGAGGCCTCAAAACTTAGAAGATACTGGGATGGTTCTTCTTCTGTATTCTTCACCTTTATTAGTTATCTTATGCTGTATAAAAAATTGCCACAAAACGTAGTGGCTTAGAATGATAGTACTCACATGTGAGAAAATACACTTATTTTTGTAAGCCACCCAGTTTAAGGCATTTTGTTATGGCAGCCAAAGCGGACTAATATACTTGTGCACAAGGACCCTCACAGACAAAAATGGAACCAAGAATGGGTGGCATAGAGTTGGTGAGGCAGAGGTTGGGGCCCCCTCACCACTGCTATCTTATTCTAATATGGAATGTCAAGGAGTCTGAAAATTATAGACTCAAATCTGGCCTTCCAGGTTGTTATGAAGACATATGCATCAATATAGTGGGATACAACTTATTTTACTTAACAGCTTGTTAGCTTGATTTATACCTTTTAAGTAATTAAATATATGGTATGTGGGCAGCCTTCATTTTTGCTTTTGCATTAGATCCTGCAAATGTTAGGGGTGCATATGAATTTAGTTGACATAAATTTGAGTTTACATTATTCTAGAGAAGAGAAAAACTTAAGTGTGTACTGTATTGCATTATGAGTATGGCAACAAAAACACTGAATTCCAAAAAGAAGCATGCTATCATCCATCAGGCCCAATGTGGTGGTAAAAATTGGGTAGGGAAACTTGTTCTACCTCCATATGCATTTCATAGGCAGAGCATTTTCCAAGACTAAGAATCTACTGTAGAGATCAACTGCATATGAGAATATTTTAAGGGAATGACTAAAGTTCTCAAAAAGAAAAGGCTATGGAATAGGCTTTGAGATAAAGTATTGTAATAAATTATCGCTGTTGGAGACCATCTAGATCCATTTTACTGAGCTGGGGCACCCATCTCTCAGCTGTTTTGAGTGTTGGCTGTTAATAGTTCAAAACTTGCCCCTTCTCTGAAGAATTGTCTATGACTGACAGTAGTTAACGCATCTAGAAGGTCGCTCCCCACCCCCAGGCCACCACAATTGACTAAGACCAGTCTCGTTGCTCAAGGTGGGACAATTCTGTGGTGTTATTTATGCTTTATAACCTCTGTGGATCAGACCAAGGTTAATCTTTAGCTGAGACTGCATCCTTGCTTAGCCTCTATTCTGCCCTATCCTGGTTCACTCTCTCTCCTGCAGGTTTCTCCTGAGATCACTCTCTATAAATTCTGGGCACCTGAATATCTGTCTCAGGTTCTGCTTCTAGGAGAACTGACCTAAGACCACTGAACTTGGTAAAATGCAAGGACTGAAAAAAAGTTTCCGTCATAACTGCCTCTGCAAATCCATTTTGGGCTTCAGCTGCAATTCTTTGATGTCATGATGGTCCTGGCTGGCCACTTATGACTCCCCCTTACACCCTCAGCTTCTGCATGTAGTACTCTGGTTTCTTTCTGACCAGAAAGGATGTTTTCTTGTTCTCTTGAGAAGTATCCTTCTCAAGATATGAGGTACAATTCAGGATTAGGTACACAAGTGGTCATCATACAGGTAAAGTTTGGGTACCCTTACTGATGTTATGTACCCACTCCCTGCCCCTGGCAGTGTACCACTACTGCCAATCCCTTTCTTACAGTATTATGATAGATGTTCAGGTTCTGCTTATGAATGAGTATATGCAGTACTCAGATCTTTGTTTCTGTGATAAGTCACTGAGTAGTATAGATTCTAAATCCATTCAAGTTGCTGCAAAGTCCATGCTTTTGTTCTTCTTTATGGCTGTGTAATATTCCATTATGTATATGTGCCACATTTTCTTTATCCAGTCCACTTGCAATGGGCAGTATGACTGGTTTCATGGTTTTGCTATTGTTAATACTGCAATAAACATGCGTGTGCAGGTATCTTTTTAGAGTGATTTGAGTTCCTCCAGGTATATTAAAACAGGACTCCTACTTATCACCATACACAAAAATCAACTCTAAATGGATCAAAGAATGAAATGTAAAACCTCAAACTATAAGAATCCTAGAAAAAAAATAGGAAACGCTCATGGAAATTGAAATAAGCAACAAATTCCTGATCAACCCTCCAAAAGCAAATGCCACAAAAGATAAGATAGACAAAGGGGTCTTCATCCAACTGAAAAGCTTCTGCAAAGCCAAAGAAACTTTCAAGAGAGTGGGGAGACAGCTCACAGAATGGGAAAAAAGTATTTGCCAACTGTATAGATGACAAAGGTCTAACTTTAGGATCTATAAGGAACCCAAATGTGATAAAAGGGGCAAAAACCAAACAACCCTATTAAAAGTGGGCAAAAGACATGGATAGTCACTTCTCAGAGGAAGACATATGAGCAGCTAACAGATGAAAAATGCTCGGCTGGGCTCAGTGGCTCAGCCTGTAATCCCAGTGCCTTGGGAAGCCGAGGTGAGTGGATTGCCTGAGCCCGTGGGTTTGAGACCCGCCCAGGCAACTTGGCGAGACCTCATCTCTACAATAAATCCAAAATTAGCCAGGCATGATAGTGCGTGCCTATAGTTCCAGCTACTTGGAAGGCTGAGGCAGAAGGATCACCGGAGCCCAGCTGATCGAGGCTGCGGTGGCCAGGAGTGTGCCACTGCACGCAAGTCTGGGCCATGTAGTGAGATTCCAACTCAAAAAAAAAAAAAAAAAAGAAAAGAAAAAAAAGAAAAAATGCTCATCAAAGAAATGCAAATCAAAACCACTTAACTACAATCAGGATGGCCATCATCAATAACTCAAAAAACAAAAGATGCTGGAGAGGATGTGGGGAAAAAGGAACACATCTACACTGTTGATGGGACTGTAAACTAGTACAACCTGTATGGAAAACAGTGTGGCAGTTTCTAAAAGGTCTAAAAATCGACCCTCCATACGACCCGGAAGTGTCCTTTTCAAGACAACTCACAGCAAGATCCCTTCCAAGGGTTCCATATCTTTGCCTCTCACCTTCCTCTAAAAAAGTGACCTCCCTTCCTATATCTCTATCTTTCTGCTCTGATCTCTTTAGCTACAGCCTCTCACCTATAGATCTTTCCACGCGTGTCCTTTCCTCGCACCCCTAAATTCCAGAAGATGCAGGTTAAGCTCTCTGAGTAGCTCGCTTGACACTTTCTCCTCACTTGGTTTAAAGTAATAGAGAAGTACCTCTATTCCTTGGGAAGTGGAAACTCCACTGTCCTCCAACAACTTTCTCTCAAGAAATATTTATTCTTTCACTTCATCTTTAGCCTCCGTGACTGTGGTAGAGGCAGGCTCTGGCCACCCTCTTTGCAACCTAAATGGTTCACCTAGGTGTTCTGGCTGGTTTAGTGACTTTTGGAATTTGGAATGCAGGAGTGCTTGACCCCTAGTTTTCAGCCAAGAAGCCTTAGCTAAACCAACCTGTGACGTTTTAACATTTTACCATCCTATCGTATATGATAATGATAGCTAAGTTCATTTTATGCCTGCTATGTCAGTACTATTCCAAAGTCCTCTCCTGCAACAAATCACTCCAACCCCCCCACACTGCTCTGTAGGTAGGTAGGATTTTTATCTTCACTTAACAGAGGTGGAAATCAAAGCACAGAGGAGTCAAGATTACCCAGGAAGTCAATGTTGAGACCTCATCTAGAACCCAGACAGTTGACCCCTGCTCTAAGACATCTCTGAGTTTGCTAGTGGTACTAAGGGTGACTTTTCTTTCGAATGACTCCTGGAACAGCAAACACTCATCCTCTGAAATGGTCCTTGAAACACGCCATGGTTTTTCCACCTGGTATATCTTTAAACAAAAATGTATGTCAGCAGTTGGCACATGGAGAAAGTCACTACCAGTTTTCCATACATTTGAAAAAATATTTTGGGCTGTCCTATTAAAAGTTTATTTTTCCAGATCAGCGAATTCTCTGGCTGATGAATGTTCCCAAACCCATATGGCAGCTGATGGTGAGAACACAGATTCCTGACTACACAGAAAGTGGCCCCTCTGCCTCTGCAACTTTAGGTTGAAGAGCAAAGCAGTGCCCTTGACCTGGGCAGCTGAGAGTCTTTTTATTTCACGGGAAATACGCTTTTGGCACACTCTCCTTATTTATTTACTTTTGTCCATGCTCTCCTGACCTTGAGG
This sequence comes from Carlito syrichta, assembly GCF_000164805.1. Classification (NCBI taxonomy): domain Eukaryota; kingdom Metazoa; phylum Chordata; class Mammalia; order Primates; family Tarsiidae; genus Carlito; species Carlito syrichta. The sequence continues at coordinate 133,301 of NW_007041259.1, forward strand.
GCCTTTGTGGAGTTATTACGATGTGAACCAACACGCTGCAGAAGTTATGCAGGCTTCTAGACACAGTAGAAGACTTAGCAGATGTATAAACCAACCCCACCTCCAATTCTGCTCCAAATAAACAAAAAGGCCGACATATATAGATATACATTATATATATATATATAATATAATATATATATGATAAGTGTTCATACATATTTTAACTTAAAAATAGATACGTTTAGCCGGGCTCAGTGGTTCAGCCTATAATCCCGCGCCTTTGGGAGGCTGGGATGAGTGGATTGCCTGAGCCCGCGGGTTCAAGACCCGCCTGGGCAGCGAGACCTCATCTCTACAATAAATCAAAAAATCAGCCGGGCGTGGTAGTGCATGCCTGTAATTCTGGCTACTCAGAAGGCTGAGGCGGAAGGATCGCAGGAGCCCAGCAGGTGAGGCTGCGGTGGCCAGAAGCGGCCACTGCACTCCAGTCTGGGCGACAGAGTGAGACTCCAACTCAAAAAAAAAAAGATACATTTTTACAGTAAGGAACAAAAATCACCAAATATGGTCTGAAACAAGGTTGGATTTATTGCTTTCCTGGCAAGAGAGATCCACATTGCCTCAGGTGTGAGTTCAGCAGGTCTCTCCAGGCAGAAACAGAAAGAACTTGACTATGGCACGAAGAAGGACGCTCACTGAGAAGGCAAGATTCTCAGTTCAGGTCTCTGGCTGGCCCATGAGCCAGGTTGCAAATTCTATCTTTCTTTGTCTGTGATATGGAGAAGTCAGGTTTGAAACAAGTCCAGAATTTGTGGCCACTTCCAGTGGGTCTGGAGTAATTCAGCAGATGGGCCGAATGCTCAAAGCCTAGTGAAGTTTTTCTTCAAATGCAAGTGCAAACAAGAAAAGAAAATTCCTAGGAGCCAGAAGCAAAGGATAGTTAGTTTAGCAGGTGGGCAGGTATTGAGGCTTGGAGGCCTCCAGATGTGTGTCTCAGATAATTGTTAAGGGCTGAGACTGTGATGCCTAAGCCAGAAGCAAGTGAGAGTGGCGGGTCTTGTGCAAGGTCAGGGGTCCAAAAAAACCCTGTTTCATCTGTGATCTGGGATTGAAAAGTGGTACCTGCAAGTAAACTTTCTGCCCCAGGCCTTGAGTAGAAACATCGCTAGTGCAAAATATAACCTTAGGACTGAGCAGTATTGTCCAGGACCTACCTATAAACTTTTTGGACCTGGCAGAACCTGCCACACTCCTACCCCCCATCGGGAGGCCTTTGAACCCAGGGCATTCCCAGGATTCCCAAGGAAGATGAGCACCCAGAAGAGTACCACATGGCAGTAAGTGCTTTGTTTAATGACCCTCAGAGGGTGGGGCTGTGGGGGAAAGTGCTTCGAAAATGCAGCACGAGGCCTTTGAGAGCTCATACGTTTCATTTATTAATTACCACTGTGTGCTAGGCACAGTGCCAGGTTCTTGACCATTTGTCTTAAACCTTCCCAACAACCTCATTCTATAGCACATCCTTAACCCGGACAGGGACGCTTTCCTGACACTATTTGTAGAAAACTAGCCAAAGTCCCATTCTTTTCACATGCCTGAAACTCTGCCATCTAAGATTCATTCTCTGGGGTCTCGACAGCTTTTCCATCCCTGTGTGTCCCTCTTCTACTTGACCACAAACACTGGGCAACACAGTGCTGTGAAAGGGGCTCTGTGATAAAAGCACTGAGACCTCGGTTCTGGTCTGGGCACCGCTGCCTTGACTTTGAGATTTCGGTCAAGCTACATACCTAGGATGGTGTTCAGGACAGAGTAGTCAATAAAGAATGGTGTATAATTCTCATTTCTATCATGCACTCCTGGCCAAGGTCTCAATATCCGTACTCCATGGCCCTTGCCAATATATCACAAAAACAAATAGAACCCTGCTGCATTGCATGGGGAGGTGTGTAAGCACAGCCCTCCCCAAAAAGTGCCCAGTCTTGCTCAAGATAAATTGGGTACACCCACAGAATGTAGAGATTGGCACATGCATTTTAACAGTGCATCCTTTGCACCAAATTCTGCCATATGGGTCTGGAAGCATCTTACCTTCCATAACTTTTCTCCCTTCTTTTCTTTCTACCATTCTCAGCCCAGGGCACCACTTCCGTCTCCATCATCACCATGCTGGCGAATCCCATGGCCCATGGCTTTACATAGAGTGTAGAGCGGAGTGGCAACAAGACAGACCAAGCTCCCCCCTCGCCAATGTTGATGACGGTTCAAAGTATCACTTTGATTCAACATTATGCTTAAAGAGCCCCTCCCCACCAGAAGAATGAAGTAAGGCAATGAAAGAACAGGGGCAGAAAACTTGTCCCACCATGCAAACATTTTCCTGTAAATCTGTAATCATTTTGGAAATAATTTTTCTGTGTTGATTTCTATAATTTGGGCACAACAATACACATGGGTGGTATAAGGGGGCCCTGATAAGCATACATTTGACATGAAGTGAAGCCATGGCTCCAATAATAATCAAATACACAATTACACATAATTTTGCTTTTTATTTAAAATTTTTAAAAAAGTTTCGGGCATTTATTTACATTTTCCAATTACAGATTCAATGAATTATCTAGGCTTTCCCTAGTAACAAATATCCTGACAATTGAGGCAGACTTTGGGGTTTTTTGCCTTTTAGAATTTAGGATGGAGTGTGATTTGAAAGGCCCAGGCAGGATCATCCAAAAACCCTATCTTAAAGTTGCTTCAAACACCCTTCCAGTAGATGTTCAACACCTACTTGACTTGGATTCTGATGACAATATATCTCCCTCTGAAAAACACAGTTGGAAGAGGAAGCTGATCCAGTGTTTTCTTGTTCTGCCTTTTTCTGGGCCTCTGACTGTTCAAGACCCCGCTGGTCCTGAGAGGAAAAGAAGGCAAACAGACCACCATACAGGATGGCGCTCAGCGGGTTTCTTATTTCAGGGGAAATCAGAGACTCAACTGGCAGCATGTGAGGACTTTCTCAAAGGTGCTTCTCAAGAAAACCTTAATGCAAGCAGGGGATAAAGTTGAGATCCAAGTCAAGGAAAGAATTAAAACCATGATTATTAGATGACAGGCAAAGGTGGAGACTGGAAGGAAGTTTTTCAGACTTCTCCTTTGAAATGAGAGGCTGGGATGGGAAATACACCATCATCCACTTCTGACTGTGAATTGCATCCTTCTTCAAAACCTCAATGAGGCAGCATGGGGCGGGGAGGGAGCACAGGTTACAGTCCCAGCTCCTCCATTTAATAGCTGGGGACCTTGGGAGAATCACTTAGTCTCCTTGAGCTCAAATTGCTTTGTGTGGGGTATTATCATTAGGGCTCCTTCTAGCAGTAAAACTGTAGCATTGTAACTTCCCTACTCTCTTTGCCTGAGACACAGTTTAAAAATGAGTACCTCATGACATGCGCCTTCACTTCAAATGAAGATGCATGATATTGTATATTATATACACCCATTAGCTTTGAACTCACATATTCAACTACCACAGACACATATTTAGGCAATGAAGGAAAGTCTCAATGCCTCTGCTTGAAATGATGAAAGTTGTCCATCTAAATGTTGAATAGGTAATTCAAACTCAGTGAGTCCAAGAACTCCTCATCTTTCCCTCTAAATCTAATCCTCCTTCTTCAACTCCTGTGTCAGCCAGTGGCATCACTGTACTCACATCATCTTGGTTGCAAAACAGAGCCTCTTGCTTTATCTTAGTCTTCACACCTAGAGATGGCTCATCCTAATACCTTTACCTCCTCATGTTCCCAGACTCTTTCTCTAATAAGGAATGAGGAGGCCATCGTAACCCAGACTCTCATCTTGGCTTCCCTGGTCTATGGCTTGTCATCTTCCCCTCCAATTTCCGCTAACCAGTGTCCACAGCAATCTTTCTGAAGCATCAGTCCCTCCTTGTTCAAAGCTCTTTGCTGATTTTATTCATACTCTCTCCTGGAGTTCTTTGCTCCACCTGCCATGTCATTTCCTTCCCGGGCCCTTCATCAGGTTAACTTCTACTGATTCTTTAAGACTCACTTCCTGCATGAAACACTTCTTTGCTCTTCACTCTCCTGCCAGGCTCCACCAGGTAGCCCTACTATCCCACTGCTATTTGTATATCCATACTGTAGCACAAACTGCCTAGAATTATGAATGTATCTGCCTCCCCAGCCAGGCTGTGGACTCTCTGGCAATAGGGGTATATCCTCACATCTCTGTCACCCAGCAGAACTCTTGACCCATACTAGCTACTTGAAAACTTCCATTGATCCGTGGTTTTTCTAGCTGCAGAAATGCCATTGACCTTAAGCAGAATGTAGCCATGATCCAGTTACCTACATCTTTTTGGTGAAGACAACCAGAGGAGAGTTGAGATGCTGATATCTGCATCTGGAAGACACTGGGTTGGATCACATTGATGCTAACGAACTGTGTTTGAGGGAAAACCATTCTGACAGCCATTTCTGTTTTCAAGTGAACATTATGTGTGGCAAATACCACATTAATGGAATTGTTTCTCACAAAATGTAATCAATATCCCTGTATTCTTTCTTTCCAGCAAATGATTCTGCATAAAGCAAAGTTTAATACTTTAGCCTGAATAGGAGACTTTTGGGGGGGAGGGATGGCAAAAAAAAAAAAAAAAAGTGTTCTAGAAACTGTGTCAGAAATTTCCAAATATTACTGTGTCTTCAAATGTTGTACTATGTTGATCAAGTTTCAAGGATTCTACCTACATAGTTGAGTCAATTCCTATGTACATCATTCCTTGCTTTAGACCTCATTTTGTGCATCTGCAAAATAGAGGAAATGGGTGAGATTATCTCTAAGATCCCTCTTCAGTTCTTAAATTCCAGTATTCAGGGATTCTTATTAATTAGCTCACTTTCCATTTGATCTCTTTTTTTAAGTCAACTAGAGGTGCTGAACTTTCATGGTAAAATAAATAAACTAGGGGATTATCCTTTGTATAAAACTGATTTGTTGTTAACATATAGGATTTACTTTTATTTTTATTTCTGAAAAACAGAATTTTATTGAGAGGAAAGAAAAGCTCCCACAGTGGGAGGGGACCTGAGGGAGTCGCCCTAGGATTTATTTCTAAATCACAAATTCTTCTGCCCCATTAAAAATAGATTTGGTTGCAAATACTTGACTTGCCTATATCCTTTATGACCCCAAACAACATTTATTTGCAGGACTGGTCTAATATTTTGTGGAATTCAGTACAAAAATGATAATTCTGGGCCTGTTGTTTAAAAATCAATAAGAATTTCAAGATGATGATAGCAGAACATTAAAACAAGGCTAGGGATTTTCTGGGACTGGGACTCTGTGGGACTTCCAGCTCCATTTGTCTGTGTTGTTTTCCATATATCTTTTAAGCAACAAAAGTGTCTGTTAGAGGTAACTATGCCTAAACATTTCCCCCCAAATTTGTATCCCCCCAAATTTGTATCTCGTTTTTGGTACTAGGATTCTGTGGATCTTTGCTTGCTTTCTGATACAGGCTTGTTTCCATGGGCATGTAATCATTTTTAACTTTCTATTGAAGTATAACATATATATATATGTGTGTGTGTAGAAAGACAAGTTATAGAAAAGTGCTCATGTCATATGTTCACAGCTTATTGATTTTTTACAAACTGAACATGTGTAACTAACTCCTAGATAAAAAAGCAGAACATGATCATAATCTCAAAAGTGCATCTTATGATTCCTTCTGGTTACAGACCCCCTCTCCCACAAGGGTAACCATCATCCTGACTTATAATAATCATACATTCAATGTACTTGTTTTTGAATTTTAAATAAATTGAATCATACATTGTGTATGCATCTGACTTCTTTAACTCCGCATTATGTTTTGAAATTCATTCACATGGTAGAAGATCATTCACTCTCATTGAAACAGTATTCTGTTGTATAAATATACCACAGTGGAGTTGTCATTCTACTGGTAATGGGCATTTAAGTAGGTCTCACTTTTGGCTAGTCATGTAATTTTACAATTTACTAAACAATTTCACCATTTCTAATTATCAAGAATTTTATCAAGATTTAAATTAGTTAATTTTATTTGATTTATAAGCAGTAAATGCCCTGGTACAGAGGTTTCAAAGCCTTAAGCTCTTTCTTTAGAAGTGAACATTGAGCTGGGCACAGTGGTTCATGCCTGTAATCCCAGTACTTTGTGAGGTGGAGGCAAGAGGATTGTCTGAGCCCATAGGTTTGAGACCAACCTGGATAGCATGGTGAGACCTTGACTCTACAACAAATAAAAAAAATTAGCTGGGTATAGTGGTACATGCCTATAGTTCAGCTACTTGGAAGGTTGAGGTGGAAGGATCTCCTGAGTCCAGCAGTTCGAGGATGTGGTAGCCATGAGTGTGCCACTGTACTCCAGCCTGGGTGATAGAGTAAGATTTCAACTCAAAAAAAAAGAAAAAGAAAAAGAAAAAGAAAAAAGAAGTGAACATTGATAATATTCTTGGTCCTCTTCTGGAGGAAAACTCAGCTTCTGTTTGACATGTCACAATTGCAGGTTTTCCAGTCTGCAGAAGATGCAATTGTTTTGATTGTTCATTATCATCTGACCAAACTCTGTCAAATGATTACAACAAGACAGAACTGGCTTCTTAGTATATCAGGAGGAAATCCTTCATTCCAGAACTCAGGATGTCTGTAAAGGACCAAACCAGACTGGGGGATGCTGGGTGCTGGGAGCAATTCACACCTTCTAGGAGCAGCAAACCCTTGGAGTCCTGGACAAGATACAGACTGGTTTGCCAGGAGGGGGTGTGGCTCCGGGCATACAGGTGAAATACAGTCTTTAGAGATATGAGGGTATACAAAAACTGGTAATCTGGGCAGGTGGTGCATGACTGGGCAGCTCAGCAGAGTGTAACGCATAGTTTCTCTCCTAGAGGAACTCAACAGAAGGTATGAACTCAGGTCTCCTTTCATGATCTGGGGAGAGGTTGATCTCAGGGAGACATACTGCTGGCTGGGGGCATAGCCTCAACCCTGAAAGAATTGTGAAGAGCAAGAAAAGACCCAACGGACAGATGCTGGGACTCCAGTCAGGTTACCCAGGCAAGGGATCAGATTGCCTTCTGAGATGCATCTAGAAGCCCTCTACCACGGTCAGAGTAAACTCAGCAGTAACATTGAATAATTCTGTCATTCACTCATTCAATAAACAAATGAGCTCCTAACCATATGCCAAGTACTGTACCAGACGATGAAGTTGAACCAAACATGCCAAGTAACGATATCAGTTCTGATGTTTTTGGCTGCAAGTGACAGATTACCCAACTAAAGGTATCTTTAACAATAGGGAATAATTAGTAATCTCATATACAAAATCTGGAAGTAGATTGTCCTAAGGTTGTCTCAGTAGCTCACTCATGTCAGGACTCTGGTTGAACATCTCTTCAGTGTCTCTTATAGTCACAAGAAGGCTGCAGTAACTCCACAAATCATATCCTTACATGATAGTGCTGAAAATAGGAAGGAATAAAAGCACTTTTCCTTGAATGTCTTTTTGTTGTTGTTAAGATGAGAGAAAAATATTTTCCAAAAGTTTCCCAGCTGAACTCCTCCTATTACTTTGGCCATAACTGGGTCATGTGACTATAACTGAACCAATCCCTGGAAGGTGGAATGGACACGATTGCTTAGACCATGATGCAAGCCCTGTGTGTACGTGCCCTGATACCTAAACAAACTCAAGGCCATGTCAACAAGGAAGAATAGGATAATTGTGTGGTAGACAATTAAAATACTGTTATCACCACCCAAACTCCTGAAAAGGTCTCCTTTCACTATTTGTATCAGGGGTGGGTCCAAGAGTTTGTAACTACAGATAGATGGGAGGAAAAATTCTAGTGTTCTATGGCACTGTAGGAAGTCTACAGTCAGCAATAAAATTTTATATAGATTCAAATAGCTAGAAGGAAGATATTCAAGGTTCCCAACACAAATAAATGTTTGAGATGATGGATATGACAATTACCCTGATCTGATCACTGTACATTATATGATCTGATCACTGTACATTATATGAATCAAAACATCGCTATATACCTCCACGAATATGTACAATAACTATTTGTGAGCTTAAAAAGTAAAATTAAAAAGAAACTTAGCACTCTCTCTGGGCAGGTAAGTGTGGGATTTAATCTGCAATGAAGAGGTCAAACAGCTTCCAGCTATGAGCTCTAGAAGGCTTAACCACCAAACCACTCCTTTATTTAAGCTCTACCCAAACAGATTTCTGCCAAAGACTATTCGTGTGTAATTTAGCCTCATCTCTCTCCAGCAGTAGAATCAAGGGGGTGATATGGAAACTGCAGCTGCTTTTGGTGCCCTCAGAAGTTTGGCATGTCCTAACTTTAAATCCTACCATGAGTTTTATTTCATCTCTTAAGTCTACTTACATTTTGGCTTACACAACCTCCTGGAACAGTGAGTTCCATATGCTTCATACTTTCTGTGTAAAGCAACACTATTTTTAGCACGCCTTGGAATTACCTCTTTTAAGCTTCTAAGTGTCGCCTTATTTGTTCACTAGTGTTTTGCTTAATACAAGATGGCTTACAAACCTATTACAGATTGTTTATATTTAGATTTATTCTTGAAGAGAGAAAGACCAGAATAATAAAAATTGGCATTTATCAAGCAATTACTTTGGGCTAAGCAATCACTAACTACATTTTTTGTTGCATTAACTAATTTAATCATTGAGCAACTCTGTGAAGGAGGAATCTATGAATACTTTTTCTTTTTTTTGACATTGAAAATTTTTTGATTTTAAAGGTGTGGGGTGCAATTCAGGGTTAGGTATACAAATGCTTATTATGCAGATACCCTTATTGATGAGGTGTGCCCACCTCCTTCCCCTGGCAGATTCCTACTACTGCCAATCCCGCCCCCACCTCCCACCTCCCCCCTGGTAGTTTCCCACTACTGCCAAAACTTTTCTTATAGTATTATGATAATTGATAAAGGGCCACTTATAAGTGAGAACATGTGATACTTTGTTTCTATGATAGATCACTCATTATTATAGACTCTAACTTATAGACTCAAGTTGCTATGAAGTTCATAATTTTGTCAATTGTGGCTGCGTAATATTCCATTATGTATATGTACCACATTTTTAAAAATCCAGTTCTTTTTCAATGGGCTGCAGAGTTGGTTCCATATTTTTGCTATTGTGAATAATGCTGCAATAAATATGTGTGCAGATATCTTTTTCATACAGCGAATTGAGTTCCTCTGGGTAAATTCACAGGAGAGGGATTGCAGGGTCATGTGGAAGGTCGATTTTTAGATCCTTTAGGCATCGCCAAATGTTTTTCACAGAGGTTGTACTAGTTGACACTCCCACCAATAGTGTAGAAGTGTTCCCTTTTCCCTGCATCCTCTCCAGCATTTGTTGTTTTTTGAGTTATTGATGACGGCCATCCTTAGGAGGTATTTCAGTGTATTTTAAATTTGCATTTCCTTGATGAATAGTGAGGCTGAGCATTTTTTCATATATCTGTTGGCTGTTTGTATGTCTTCTTTTGAGAAGTGTCTACTCATATCTTTTGCCCACTTTATAATGGGCTATTTTTTTTCCTGGCATGTTTGAATTCCTTGTAGATCCTAGATGTTAGGCCTTTGTCAGATATACAGCTGGCAAGTATTTTCTCCCAGTCTATGGGCTGTCTCCCACTCTCTCAGTGGTTTCTTTGGCTCTGCAAAAACTTTTCAGTTTGATGAGGTCCCATTTGTCTGTCTTATCTCTTATGGGTACTTGGGGTTTAGAACAGAAATTGGTTGTCAGTTCCAATTTCCATAAAGGTGTCTCCTGCATTTTTAACTTTTATTTTAAAGATGTGGGTTACAATTCAGGGTTAGGTATACAGATTCATTATGCAGGTCTCCTTGTTGAAAGTGTGCCCATGCTTCCCCTGGCAGTTTCCCTCAACTACCAATCCCACCCCCCATACCCTGGCAGTTTCCCACCACTGCCAATCCCTTTCTTATAATATTATGATAATTTTCAAGGCCCATTTATGAGTGAGAACATATTGTACTCTGCTCTTTGTTTCTGTGATAGATCATTGAGTATGATCGATTCTAAATCCATCCAAGTTGCTGTGAAGTCCATTTGTCCTTCTTTACAGCTGCATAATATTCCATTGTGTATATGTACCACATTTTTTTTAGTGCAGTCCAATTTCGATGGACAGCATGGTTGGTTCCATGTTTTCGCTATTGTGAATAGAGCTGCAACAAACATGTATGTGCAGTTATCTTTTTTGTAGAATGATTTGAGTTCCTCTGGGGATATTCCTAATAGGAGGATTGCTGGGTCATATGGAAGGTCAATTTCTAGTTCTTTCAGAAATCACCACACTGTCTTCCAAGGAGGTTGCACTAGTTTGCATTCCCATCAGCAGTGTAGAAGCGTTCCTTTTTCTCCACATCCTCACCAGCATCTGTTGTTATTTGTTTTATTAATGATGGCCATTCTTACTGGGATTAGGGTATCTTGCATTTTCTAAGTTTCTCTAGTTTGAGGTTTTATAATTAGGTCTTTTATCCATTTAGAGTTGACTTTTGTATAGGGTGATAGGTAGGGGTCTTGTTTTAATCTTCTACATGTGATCAGCCAAGTTTTCCCAGCACCATTTACTGAGTATGTTCTCTCTTTAACGGTTGGTGGTGGAGACTGTTGAAGATGAGTTGGTTGAGAAATTGAGGTTTTACTTCTGGAACCTCTATCCTGTTGCATTGGTCTATATGCCTGGTCTTGTACCAATACCAGGTTGTTTTGATTAGTGTAGCTTTATAATAAAGTTTAAAGACTGAGTGTGTGATACCTCCCACTTTTTGTGTTTGTTTGTTTGTTTTGCTGCAGATTGTTTTGGCTATTTGTGGTCATTTATGTTTCCATATGAATTCTGTATTGTTGTTTGCAGGTCTGAGAAGAAGAATGGGTATTGCGTTAAGTCTGTAGATTGTCTTGGTTAGGATGAACATCTTAAAAATGTTGATTCTTCCAACCATGAGCATTGATTATTTTTCCATGTGCTTGTGTCATCTTTGATTTCTTTGATTAGTATTTTGTAGTTTTCATTGTAAAGGTCTTTCATGTCTCTGGTTAGGAAGATGCCAAGGTATTTCTTTTTTGTGAGTGTATGGCTATTGTGAATGGGATTGTGCTTTTTATTTGGGCTTCTGTTTGTTTATTGTTGGTGTATAGAAATGCGACTGTCTTTTGCTCATTTATTTTGTACCCTGAGACTTTGCCAAAGTCCTGTATCAATGCAAGGAGGTTTTTGACAGATTCTCTTGGGTTTTTGAGGTCTAGAATCATGTTGCCTGCAAAGAGGGATAACTTGACTTCCTCTTTTCCTATTTGGATGCACCTGATCTCCTTCTCTTGTTTGATTGCTCTAGCTAAGACATCCAAAACTATGTTGAAAAGGAGGGGTGAGAGTAGACATCCTGGTCTTATTCTGGTTTTTAGGGAAAATGGTTCCGATTTCTGTCTATTTAGCAGTAGCAGTGTACTGGCTGTGGGTTTCTTGTAGCTGGCTCTTACTATTTTGAGGTATGTTCCATCTATGCTGAGATGTTCGAGCATTTTTACCAAGGGGTGCTGGATTTTATCAGAAACTTTTACTAATGATATAAACTTGTGGCTTTTGTTTTTACATCTGTTGATGTATTAATTATGTTTATGACCTTGTGAATGTTGAACCAGCCCTGTATCCCTGGGATGAAGCCTACTTGGTTGTGATGGATGATTTTTAAGATGTGTTGTTGGATCTGGTTTGCTAGGATCTTGTTCAGAATTTTAGCTTATATGTTCATCAAGGATATTGGCCTGTAGTTCTCTTTGAGGAGAGTTCCATCTTTCTCAATTGTCTGGAATATTTTCAATAGGGTTGTCATCAGTTCCTCCTTGTATGTTTTGTAGAATTCTGCTGGAAAGCCATCTGGTCCAGAGCTTTTTTTTTTGGTAGGTAATTTTGTTATGGTATAGTCAATTTCCAGAATTGTTATTGGTCTATTTAGGGTCTCGACTTCTTCTTGTTTCAACCTGAGGAGGTTGTGTGATGTCAGAAAGTCCTCCATTTCATTTAGGTTTTCAAGTTTGTTTCCATACAAGTGTACATAGTAGTCTCTGATATTCTTTTGTATTTCTTTGAGGTCAGTTATGACTTGATCTTTTGCATTTCTGTTTGTGTTTATTTGGTCTTTTCTTCTCTTTTTGTTGGTCAGTCTAGCGAGGGGTCCATCAATCTTGTTTATCCTTTTAAAGAACCAGCTTTTTGTTTTGTTGATTTTTGTGTCTTCTATGACCTGAATTTGGGCTTTTATTTTGGTAATCTGGGTTCTTCTGCTGAAGTTAGAGTTTCGGTGGTCTTGCTTTTCTAGCTTCCTTAGGTGGTTTGTTAGGCTGTTAACTTGTGATCTTTCCATTTTCTTCATGTGTGTTCATAGAGATATGAATTCTCCTCTTGGTACTGTTTTCATGACATCTCAGAGGTTATGGTAAGATGTTTCTTCATTTTCATTTGATTCCAGGTATTTTTTAATCTCTGTTATGATTTCTGTGTTGACCCAAGAGTTGTTTAGCATCATGCTATTTAGTGTCCATGTCCTTGTGGGTTTTGGGGGAACTTTGTTGGTGTTGATATTTATTTTTATTCCACTGTAGTCTGAGAAGATGCATGGCAGTATTTCATTCTTATGGGATTTGTTTATGCTTGATTTATGGCTGAGGATGTGGTTGATCTTAGAGTACGTTCCATGTAGTGATGAGTAGAATGTATATTCCATGGTTATTAGGTGGGGTGTTCTGTAGGTATCAATTAAATCCATTTGGTCAAGTATCAGTTTGAGGTTCTGGATCTCCTTGTTGATTTTTTGTCTTGATGATCTTTCTAGGGTTGTGAGTGGCGTATTAAATTCCCAGCTATGACAGTGTTAGAGTCAATATCTTTTTAACATTTACCCTATGAGCTGCTTTATGAAAGTTGGTGTTCCTATGTTGGATGCATATATGTTTAGGATGGATATTTCTTGTTGATGGATTGAACCTTTTATCATTAAGTAGTGACCTTCCATATCTTTTAAAATTTTTAATAGCTTAAAGTGTATTTTGTCTGATGTAAGATCACATCTCCTGCTTTCTTTTGTGCTCTGTTGGCCTGAAATTTTGTTTTCTATCCTCTTACTTTGAATCTGTGATTATCCTTTCTGGTGAGATGAGTCTCTTGGAGACAGTATATTGTTGCCTCTTGATAGTTTATACATTTTGCCATTCTATGCCTTTTTAGTGGTTCATTTAGTTCATTCACATTCAGGCTAATTATTGAGATGTGAGAGTTTATCCCTGTCATGAGGTTCTTACAGGGCTTGTTGTTGTTGCTGAGGCTTGCTCATTTGTTTTGTCTTTCTTTTGATTTTTGGGTTGATTTATGTGTGTTTTCAATCTTTTTTCTGCCTTCTTGTGAAGGGTGTTGTCATCCTTTTTTCTATGTTTTTTTGATACTTTCTTAAGTGTTTCTTGTAGGGCTGGTTGGGAAGGAGCATAACCCCTTAGGGATTGAATGTCAGTGAAGGATTTTAATTCTCCATCACTGATGAAGCTTAACTTAGCTGGGTAGGTGATTCTTGGTTGAAATTGTTTATCTTTGAGAACTTTGAAGATTTGGCTCCAAACTCTCCTAGTCTGAAGTGTTTCTGTAGAAAAATCTGCATTTTTCTGATTGTTCATCCCTGGTAGGTAGTCTGATCTTTCTCTCTTGCTGCCTTTAGTATTTTTTCTTTTATACCTACTTTTGTAGGCCAATTACTATGTGTCTAGGAGTTGGTCCTCTCATTTGTTGCCTTGCAGGGGTTCTCTGACTCTCTTGTGTCTGAATGGTCATATCTCTGATGAGATGAGGAAAGTTTTCTTGAATAATTTCATGGAATGCTTGTTCCAGAGTGGTCTCTGTCTTTTTATCTGCCTCAGGAATTCCAGTTAATCTTAGGTTTGGCCTCTTGGAAAAATTGCTAATTTCTTGGAGGTTTAGTTCTGTCTTTTTAAGCTTTTCTTCTATGTTTTAACAGTTTGGATTAGTTCCATATTTTGGTCCTCAAGCTCGAGATTCTGTCTTCTGCTTGGTTAATTCTGCTTTCCATGCTTATCAGTTTGTTATTTATTTCATTCACTGTATTTTTTATTGCTGTTATCTCAGTTATCAACTCCTTCATTCTTTCCTCTTATATCTCCTCATTTCTGTTTATCCTCTCTATTAATAACTTGATATCTGGGTTTGTGGTTTGATATCAGTCATTCTGGGTGCTCTTCATTGTTTGCATTCTGAAGTCTGTATTCTCAGTGGTTGACTTCCCAGAGGTTTGTGTGACAGCCAGATCTTCCTTTGGTTTTTCTTCATTTGTGTAGATTTTCCTACCCCCCCCCTTAACCTCTTCTTTAATTCTGTTGTTCAGTGATGGGTGGGGTAGATTTTACTTCGGTTTGCTCAATCTCCTATTCTTCCTTATGTAGATCCTCTGGCTTTGTTAAATTCTAAAGCTGGGCTGTGGTGGGGGGCTGTACTTTTTGCAGTTCTGATATTTAATTGAGGGCAAGCTATGATTCAGAAACTATCCTCAGATTCTAGTATTCACTGATGGGTGTGAGGGCCCCCTGGAACCCACGTCCCACCACCTTACAATGTGTCCATGCTGTGGGGTATATATTTGCCCCCTGAATGCAAAATGAAGTAAGCAAAAGGAATTTAATGGAAAAAGGAAGGAGGAGGAGATAAAGGTGGAAAGACTGAAGAACAAGGAAGAAAACAGACATACCCATTAACAAATGAAAAGAAGCACAAAGACAGAAAAGATAAAAAAATACAGACAATTGTGAAAACATACCAACTGACAAAATCTCCGCATTGATGTACTCTCACTCAAAAATACCCACACAAACAAGAAGTCTAAAAAAATGTATTAAAATGACAGAAGCAAGTACAAAAACCTAATCAAAAACAGAAAGAAAGAGAGAAGAGGAAAAAAATAAAACAAAAAACTAACAAACAAAAAACCAAAAAACTCCACAAAAACCCAAATTTGATCTGAGGTTGTTCCTGTAACTCCAACTTCTTTTCATCTCTGGTCTCCAGCCCCTCTCCTCTGCTCCGGTGCAGGTTGATAATGTTGCTCCCAGCATGGGTCAGATGCCCCATGGACTACAGAGGGAAGAAGGTGGATCAGACCTGGACTCACCCAGCTTGCTGCCACTGCTGTTAGGTTTCCCACTCAGATCTAACTTGTCTGTGCCAGTTCCAGCATGGGGGAGGGGCATCTGTCTCCCCAAGTTTGATGATGAGATAACCTCTAGGTCCCAGGTTGGAGGTTAGGCAGAGCTGAGAGGGGCCACGCAGGTCTCTGCCTGGTCCCCGGACAGAGAAAATGGCACTGGCCGGCATTTCCTCACTGGTGGCAGGGCTCTTTCCAGCTATCCCCTGTCTGCTCCACAGATCCAGGAGATTGTGCCACTCTGCTATCATTCATGGGTGATGGTGTGAGCCGAGTGCCAGGTAGTAAGGATCAGCTGCTTTCCACTGCCTCTTCTCATGAGAGCCCCGAGAATAGCAGATGATCCCATGCACTGGGGGTTCCAGTCTCAGGATGATGGTGGATTGCAGTCCCCTCCGGAGGAGAGCCCTGGGTGCATGGACCCGAGCCTCCTCTCAGACGGACTTTCACTCACGCACTGTCACACATCTACTCATGCAAGGAGTCTTTATGGACACTCGCTTTTGCCGAGACTCTCACGGTCTGACCTGTTCCGTTGCCCTGTCGATACTTTTTCTGCTGAAGAGGCACAGCAATATTAACTGACTTGCCCACAGGACCCCTACCTATCACCATACACAAAAACCAACTCTAAATAGATCAAAGACCCAAACGTAAAGCTTCAAACTATAAGAATTTTAGAAAACTCAGGAGATAGCCTTATGCACATTGGAATAGGCAACTAATTCCTGATTATAACCCCCAAAGTATATACCATAAGAGATTAGACAGACAAGTGGGACCTCCTCAAACTGAAAAGTTTTTGCAAAGCAAAAGGAACCATCAAGAGATTGGAGAGACAGCCCACAGAATGGGAAAATATATTTGCTAACTGTATATCTGACAAAGGTCTAACATCTAGGATCTACAAGGAACTCAAATGTGCTGAAAAGAAAAAAAAAACTAATAGCCCTATAAAAGAGTGGGCAAAAGTCACGAATAGACTCTTCTCAAAAGAAGACATAAAAATAGCCAACAGATACATGAGACGATGCTCAGTCTCACTAATCATCAGAGAAATGCAAATCAAAACTATATTGAAATACCACATAGCACCAGTAAGGATAATCGTCATCAGTAAATAAAAAACAAAAAAAACCAAAAAACAGATACTGGCAAGGGTGCAGAGCAAAGGGAACGCTTTTTCTACACTGTTGGTGGGAGTGCAAGCTAGTACAACCTCTGTGGAAATCAGTGTGGCGATTTCTAAAAGATCTAAAAATTGACCTTCTGTATGACTCAGCAATTCCCCTCCTGGGAATATACCCAGAAGAACACAAATCATCCTACATGTAAGACACTTGCACACATGTTCATTGCTACACTATTCACAATAGCAAAAACATGAAATCAATCCTGCTGCCCATCAAAAGTGGACTGGATAAATGAAATGTGGTATATAAGCACAATGGAGTATTATGCAGCCATAAAGAAGGACAAAGTTATGGACTTCACAGCAACTTGGATGGATTCAGAGTTCATTATACTCGGTGATCTATCACAGAAACCAAGAACTGAATACCCCATGTTCTCATTCATACATGCGTCCTGAACATTTATCACAATACTAGAAGAAAGGGTTTGGCAGTAGTGGGACAGCACCAGGGGAGTTGGGGAAAAGGGCACATAACCTCACTGAAGTACCTGGTCTTAAACCGGGTGAAGTGAGGTCCAGATGAAGGCCCAGACTTCATCTGCTTGTAAACCACTCATGTACCTAATCCTGACTAGTATCCCACATCTTTCTAATAAAAAATAAAATAAAAAAAATAAAAATTGACTTTTCCAAGATGACAGTTAGTAAGTGGTGAAGTGTTAGACTACCTCTCAAAAGGAACAAGACATCCTCCTCCTTCCAGGGTTTCTGGGTCTCTTTTACCTTATGGCTTGTAGGTCCCTTAGAGGACTTGTGGGGATGAAACAAGATCATATTTATATTTTCTCTTTAAAAAAAATTGGTTAATTTTAATGTGTTAAATAGACAAATAAAAATTGTATGTATTCATTGTCTACAACAGGTTGCTTTGAAATATGTAAATATGTAAAATGGCTAAAATGAGCTAATTAACGTATGTATTACTTTGCAAACTTTTTTCCCCATGAGAACACATAAGATCTACTCTCTTAGTAATTTTCAAGACTACAATACATCATTATCAACCATAGTCACTATGTTGTGCAATAGATCTCTTGATTCTGCCTATCTAACTGAAATTTTTTATCCTTTAACCAACATTTCACCTCTCCCCACTGCAAAAAAACCTGCCACATATTTAATGGACAAAACCAAACCAAGTCATAAATTCCTTGCCCCTTTGTCAGCTACTGGTTTGTCTTTTCAGACTGTGGGAGCACCTGTCACATTACTCAGTGAAAAATGTACATTCAAAGCCTCCCAGGCAGATTGTCTCTAGATCATAAAGAGGTCATCCGATCAAAGTGGCAATCTGAGAACAGCTGTAGGAACTACATTTCCCGTCTGGGATGGTTTTCAGAATAGCTTTCCTACACATTCAGAGCAGACATAGCTTCCTCTCCTCATTTATTTACACACCCTCCAAACTGTACTGCCTTTGACTGACTTGGATGCATGTCTTGTTATAAGTTGTTTAGGCATTGGAACTATGACTTAATTATGGGTCTAGCAGCTCCTTCCCTGAAACACTTGGTGAAAGAGTCTGCTTTGTGTGTGAAACTTCTTTTTCCAACAAGACTGACCATTTTCTGAAAGCTTCGATGGCTTATTCTTTGGCATATAATCCAATTCTGGATATTGCTAGGACTTGGAGACCACAATGAGATGCCCCTCCCAAGAACTGGGAGAAAAGAGATAAACTTAATTGGTGGCTTGTGTTCATTTTCTTTTGTTTACATTGTTCTTGTTGATTCATCAGGGGAGAGGGAGGTGGGAAGCTTCCACTCTGATAGAGTGGATTTCTGTTGGATTTCTAAGAATTCTGAGTTTTTCTTACCACATGGCCACCACCACCATTACAACCTCTACACTTGCCTGATAGGAAACAGACACTTCATTATGAAGAAAATGAAGCTTCCTTGTCTTAGGGGGCAATGGCTGGAACCTGGTGGTTTGAGTTAGGTGAATGACACAACCGCCAGAGGGAGCTTTTCTGAGAACAGAAGGGTTCACCTGGGGAATTTCTGCAAATGGCAGATAAACCCAGTGCCTCAGAGGGAGGGTGCCTGAGGGATGTCCTTGAGTCCAGGGCACTAAGTGCCTAAGAGGAGAAGGGACAGGACAGAGCTTCAATCTGAAAGAAGAATCCTGTGTTGGGACATAGCAAAGAAGCAGTCATGGATTCTAGGTGACCATTGTTGATAAATGCCAAACTCTGTAAAATATTTAAGGTTTATTCTTAGTGAATATGCCAGTGACCTAGGCCTGGGATGGCATTTCAAAAGGTTCTGAGAATGTGTGCCTGAGGTGGTTGAATTACAGCTTGGTTATATTCATATTAGGAAGACAGAAGTTACAAAAAACCATAAATCAATACATGTGAGATTTGCATTGGCTTGGTTCAGGAAGGTGGAACATCTCCAAGTGGGGGTTTGCAGATCATAGGTAGATTCAAAGATTTTTTTTCACTGTCTAAGGAATTTTGAAATAAGTAAAGAAAATGACACTGTTCCATTGAGAAGTTTCTTGATATGTCAATGGTGGCAAACCTGAGAGAATAAATAACAAATATCTATCTCCAGGAAAGGGGATTCTATACAGATGGGAATCTCCCCAAGAGATGGCTTTGCAGGGTCATAAAATATTTTGATTTGCATTTTTATCTGTTATGTGATGCTATGTCAGAGTTAGGTTGGGAAGTAACCTGCATTATATAGGGCTAATGAATATCTTTCTCTTCAGGCCTCTTAGCTAGGAATTTGGCAAGAGATAGGAAAAAAAAAAGAACAGAGTTAATACTCAGGGACCCTCTTGGCCAAAATTATTCCATGAAATGCATGTGTATACCAACAAATTGCAGGAGGTTGCCCAACACTAGGAAGGTACTAGAACTGTCTATTTGTTGACAATATTAATAATGTGGGATCATGGCTTGACCTGATTTTATAGCCAGTTGCTTAAGAAGAAATAGAAAGTCAGATCTAGAGTTTTGTCTAAAAAATAAATAACATTCTGACTCAGATGTATTCTGCTATTTACCGTGATCCTGACCTATGATTGTGCCTTTTTGCTTTACACGTATATGGCATTTACAAGAGACATATAATGATAACACTGTGTCTAAGAAAGTTATAGATAGAATCAGAGAGTAGTCTTCAACCTAACCATCCCAAAATCCCCTCTGTGCATCATTATGTTTTGAGGTGAATTTCCCTACATTTCTCCATTCCCCCTGGTTGGAACTTCCCTAGGAGTTTTGCATGTTAAAAGTTGAATTGTTGGCTATGAAAAAGAAAATTGAGCCAAAAGCTGAGTACTAAAGGATTTCATATATGCCAGTCCCACTAAACAGTTGTGTCTCCTTTTAGAAGGAGATATTGTAAATGGGATCTAAGATAATGCAGGCAAACGGATTCTTAATAAGGGGCATTTATATGAAGATATAAGAAAAACAAACATTAATATCTGAAGCAGTCTAAAACCTAGTCTCCTTAGAGTCTGGAGAGCAGTAAGTTGACATGTCCAGATGTTAAGATTCAAAGCATCTTTGCTTCAAAATAAAGCAGGCAACGGAATCTGACAAGTGTTTCTTGCCTGTATCACAAAATGTATGCTTTAGCTTGCAAGGTCTCAGGAAGAAGGTAGTAGCAATTTCATTGAGTGCAATTCAAAAGAAATGGAAGAAAAATTTGAAGACATTAGTTTGGAGACTAGCAACCAAAAAAGAATTCAAGATTCAGACCAAATGGTAAAAAGTGATAAATACTCAAAATAGGAGGACGGGCAAGTTGGCGATGAAACAGGTCAGAGTATGAGAATCTCCGCATGGGTGAAAGTGCATAAGGACTATTCTGCATGCATTTGTGTGTGCAAGTGGGTGAGTGAGTTTCCAACTGAGGGATCTACAGGGGCCCCATGTAGAAGTAATTGCAATTTACCACTGCTCTGAATTTTGTGCTCTCCCCATAGGCAGAACATTCACCATTCTCAGGACATCTCTTGGAAATAGACAGCAGAGATCAGCTGCTTCTAGGCAACTGGCACCTGGCCCACAACAACACCTGTGGCAACAGACTAGTCACTGGCAGGCACCATTGAGAAAACACGGGGAGAAAATCTGGAGTTGAGCCCCACCAGAGGATAAAACATGGACCAACGCCATTTTTTATGTTCCAGAACTGACTGGGAAGAGACCTGCTCTAGATCACCCAATTCTGACAGTCTTCATCTTGAGACTGATGGGCAATCTCCACACCCCTCTGAGATTGACCATCATTTGCCCAGAGAGGATATTCCAAGTACACAATACCAGATAAACAGACGCCCCACCACCACATTGGACCAAACACAGATACATGCAATCAAAGTGGAAGACCTAGCAGCAGACAAGCTGGGGTGAGTCCTGATCTGATTCACCCCCCCTTCTCCCAGCAGTCTGTGGTGTATCTGACCCACGCTGGTAGTAACTCGATTGGCTCATGCTGAGAGCAGAAGGAAGGATCTCTGGAGCCTGCTCCCTATGGCAGTCAGCCAAAAGCAGAGGTACTTGGGACATGGCAGTAAAAAAAAAAAACAAAAAAACCCCCCAAAAAACCCCAAAAACACACACACAAAAATCCTGAAGTTCCAGAAATGACCACAAGAAAGAGCTCTTTTTAAAAATTAACTTTGTTTTTTTTGCCCGTTCTTTCCATGCATATCTTTCTGTATGTGTCTTCTGACCTGATTTGCCTCTTCTTTTTCCTCATCTTTTTCATGCATGGGTATTTTTGAGGGTGAGCATGTCTTCTTTCTTTCTAAAAATGTGTTTGTTGGTTTGTCTATCCATTAATTTGCTTGCCTGTGATTTCCTTCTTCTTTTTCTTTCTCTTTATCTTCCTTTTGTCTCCCTTCTTTCTTTCTCTGTTTTTTCCTTTCTCTTATCTCATTTTGGTTTCACAGGGTATACACACACTCCTACCACATGGACATATTGTAAGGTGATGGGAAGTGGGTTCCATATGGCGCCCACACCCCAGTCAGTGGATACTGCTATCTGAAGATAGCTCTGAACTGTAGCTCCATGCATTACACCTTAATCAAATCTAAAAACTACAAAAACACAAAAAAACCAAACAAACAAAAAAAAAACACAGCCCTCACCCCCAGCCCAGCTTCAAATTTGAGCAAAACCCAGAGGCTACCCCTAATGAAGATTAGGGGGTTAGGCAAACAGAAGTGAAAGTGACCACTCCCCTCCCAGCAATGGAATCAAAGAGGAAAAAATGGGGGGAGGGGGATTACATCACAAATGAAGAAGAATCAATGGAAGAACACAGGTGCCATAAAAACACAATGCCTGAGAAACCAGACTTCAGAACTTAAATCACAAGAGCTTCCAGAACAACTGGTCTCAAACCACAAATCCAGATATCAAGATGGAGAGAATAAATAGAAATTAAAAAAGATTGGAAGAAAGAAGGAAAGAGTTGATAACTGAAATGATGGTAATAAAGAATATAGTAAATGAAATAACTAATAAACTGACAAGCACAGAAAGCAGAATAAACCAAGCAGAAGAAAGAATCTCAGAGCTTAAAGACCAAAATACAAAACTGACCCAACTTGTTAAAAACATAAAAAGGAAGCTTGAAAAGATGAAACGAAGCCTGCAAGAGATGTGTGATTATATAACAATGCTGAACTTATGCCTCATCTGTGTCCCTGAAGCAGAAAAGAAGAATGAGAGCACCCTGGGACAAACGTCCCATGAGGTAATCTAGGAAAACTTCCCACGTCTCATCAGAGATGCAACTATCCAAACACAAGAGATTCAGAGAATCCCCATAAGTCACCAAATGAGAAGAGCAACTCCTAGACATATAGTAATTTGCTTACAAAGTAGGTATAAAAGAAAAAAATCTTAAAGGCAGAGAAAGGTCAGACTACCGACTAGGGAAGACCAATTAGAAAAGCAGCAGACTTCAGCAGAAACACTATAGGCTAGAAGAGACTGAAGTTCAATCTTCAAAGTTCTCAAAGAGAAAAAATTCCAACCAAGAATTCCCTACCCAGCTAAGCTAAGCCTCATCAGTGGTGGAGAATTAAAATCTTTCCCAGACATTCAATTCCTAAGAGTTTATGCTACCTCCAGATCAGCTCTACAAGAGGTGCTTAAGAAGGTATTAAGCTCAGAAGAAAAAAAAATGATGACTTCCCAAGAACACAGGAAAACAGAGAATCAACATAGCCGGCATTATGACTACAAAATTGAAAACACTCAAATATACCACCCTCCAAATCAAAAGAAAACCAACAAACAAATAAACAAACAAACAACAACAAATAACTTTATAAGGGCCACAGGACAGGGATGAACTCTCACATATCAATAATCAGCCTGAATATGAATGGACTAAATGCACCACTGAAAAGTCAAAGAATGGAATATTGGATAAAAAAATACCACCCTACAATATACTGCCTACAGGAAACACATCTCATTACAGACAACACTCACAGACTCAAAGTTAGAGAATGGGAAACAAATTTTCAGGCAAATGGTACACAAAAGGAAAGCAGAAGTCATGATTTTAATATAAGACAAAACAACCTTTGAGCTATCAAAAATTTAAAAAGTTATGTAAGGACACTACATAATGATAAAAGTTCAATCCATCAACAAGAAATATCTATTCTAAACATATATTCACCCAACACAGGAGCACAAGCTTTCATAAAGCAGCTACTAAGTAAACTAAAAAAATTGACTGTAACACTATCATAGCTGGGGATCTAAATACCCAACTAACAACCCTAGATAGATCATCAAGGCAAAAAAATCAACAAGGAGATCTGAAACCTCAATTAGATGCTTGATCAAATGAGCTTAACTGATACCTACAGAATACTCCACCCAACAACCATGGAATATACATTCTACTTGGCAGCACATGGAATGTACTCCAAGATCAACCACATCCTCAACCATAAATGAAGCATAAGCAAATTTCGTAAAAATGAAATACTGCCATACACCTTCTCAGACCACAGCAGAATAAACATAAATATCAACACCAACAAAATTCCCCCCAAACCCACAAAGACATGGACACTAAACAGTATCCACTGAACAACTCCTGGGTCAACACAGAAATCAAAACAGAACCTAAAAGATTCTTGGAAACAAATGAAAATGAAGACACATCTTACCAAAACCTCTGCAATGCCATGAAATCTAGGAGGGGAATTCATATCTCTACAAACACACATCAAGAAAATAGAAAGATCACAAGTTAACAGTCTAAAAAATCACCTAAGGGAGCTGGAAAGACAAAACCACCAAAACCCTAATTTCATTACAATAATCCAGATCACCAAAGTAAAAGCCCAAATACAGGACAAAGAAGACAAAAAAATCAGAAAAAAATCAATGAAAGCCGGGCTCGGTGGCTCAGCCTGTAATCTCGCGCCTTTGGGAGGCTGAGGTGAGTGGATTGCCTGAGCCCGCGGGTTCGAGACCTGCCTGGGCAGCGAGATCTCATCTCTACAATAAATCAAAAAATCAGCCAGGCATTGTAGCACATGCCTGTAATTCCGGCTACTTAGCAGGCTGAGGCAGAAGGATCGCCAGAGCCCAGCAGGTGGAGGTTGCGGTGACCGGGAGCAGCCACTGCACTCCAGTCTGGGAGACAGAGAGTGAGACTCCAACTCAAAAAAAAAAAAAAAAAATTAGCTGGGCGTGGTAGCACGCGCCTGTAGTTCCAGCTACTTGGAAAGCTGAGGCGGAAAGATTGCCGGAGCCCAGCAGGTCGAGGCTGCGGTGGCCAGGAGGGGCCACTGCACTCCAGTCTGGGTGACAGAGTGAGAATCCAACTAAAAAAAAAAAAAATCAATGAAACAAGAAGATAGTTTGAAAGGATTACAAGACTGATGAACCTCTAACCAGATTGACCAAGAAAAAGAGAAAAAAAACAAAGCCAAAATGAACACAATCAGAAAGACTGACTGTAAAAGATCAAGTCACCACTGACCCTGAATAAATGCAAAAGATTATCAGAGACTACCATGCACATGGAATAAATTTGAAAACCCAAATGAAACGGAAAAATTTCTGACATCACACAATCTCCCAACATTGAAACAAGAAGTAATTGAGAATCTCAATAGACCAGTAACTATCCAGGAAATTGACTCTGTCATAAGAAAACTACCTAGAAAAACAAGTCCTGGACCAGATGACTTTCCAGCAGAATTCTATAAAACATACAAAGAGCTAATACCAATCCTACTGAAAGCATTCCAGGCAACCAAGAAAGATATACATCCAAATCATTTTATGAGGCTAATATCACAATGATACCCAAACCGGGTAAAGATCCAACAAAGAAAGGGAACTGCAGGTCACTTTCCCTGATGAACATAGATGCAAAAATCCTCAACAAGATTCTAGCAAATCAGATCCAAAAATACATCTCATAAATCATCCACCATGACCAAGTAGGCTTTATCCCCAGAATGCAGTGCAGGTTCAATATCTGCAAGACCATAAATGTAATTAAATACACCAACAAATGTAAACGCAAGAACCACATAATTATATCATTAGACACAGAAAAAACTTTTAATAAAATCCAGCACCCCTTCTTGATAAAAACCCTCAAACATCTAGGCATTGAGGGAACATACCATAAAATTGTAAGCGCCATCTTCAATAAACCCACAACCAACATATTGCTAAATGCACAGAAATTGGAAGCATTTCCCCTGAAAACCAAAACAAGACAAGGTTGCCCTCTTTCACCCCTCCTGTTCAACATAGTGTTGGAAGTCATAGCTAAAACAATCAGACAAGAGAAGGAAATCAGGGGTATCCAAATAGGAAAAAGAGAAAGTTAAGTTATTTCTCTTTGCTGATGATTTAATTCCATCATTTCTGTCAAAAACCTCCTTGCACTGATAAAAGACTTTGGCAGAGTATCAGGGTACAAAATCAACATGCAAAAGACCATCATATTCTTATACACCAACAGCAAACAGGCAGAGAATCAAATAAAAAGCACAATCTCATTTACAATAGTCAAAAAAAAGAGAAATACTTCAGATTCTTCCTAACTAGAGAAGTGAAAGACCTTTACAATGAAACCTACAAGACATTACTCAAAGAATTCAAAGAAGACACAAATGGAAAAATATTTCATGATCATGTATCAGAAGAATTAACATTGTTAAAATGTCCATCCTACTAAAGACAATCTACAGATTAAATGCAATACCCATTAAATTACCAACATCATTCTTCTCAGACCTAGAAATGACAATAGACGAATTCATATGGAGGCATAAAAGACCACTAATAATCAAAGCAATCCTTAGAAAAAGGGACAAAGTGGGAGGTGGCATACTCTCAGACTTTAAACTCTTCAATAAGGCTACAATAATCAAAATACTCTGGTATTGGCACAAGAGCAGGCATTAAGGATACAATAAACAAAACACTCTGGTATTGACACAAGAACAGGCATATAGACCAATGGAACTGGATAGAGATTCTGGAAGCAAAACTTCAATTTCTCAACCAACTCATCTTTGACAAAACCTCTATCAACAACCAATGGGGAGAGGAGAAACTATTCAGTAAATGATGCTGGGTAAACTGGCCAACTACATGCAGAAGATTGAAACAGAACCCCTACCTATCACCATACACAAAACCCAGCTCCGGATGAATCAAAGAACTAAACATAAAACCTCAAACTATAAGAATCCTAGAAAACACAGGAGACACCCTTACATAAATTGGAATAGGCAACCAATTCCTGATCAAAATCCCAGATGTCCATGCCATAAGTGGGACCTCATCAAACTGAAAAGCTTGTGCAAAGCAAAAGGAACCAACAAGAGTGCAGGGAAACAGCCCACAGAATGGGAAAAAATATTTGCCAAGTCTATATCTGACAATGGTCTAATATTCAGGATCTGTAAGGAACTCAAACATGCCAAAAGGAAAAATATAACATCCCTATTAAAAAGAGGACAAAAGGCATAAATAGACATTTTTCAGAAGACTTATGAACAGACAACAGATACATGAAAAATTGCTCAGTCTCACTAATTATCAAAGAAATGCAAATTAAAACCACACTGAGATGCAGTCTAACTCCAGTCAGGATGGCCATCATCAATAACTCAAAAAACAACAGGTGCTGCAGAGGATGTGGGGAATAGGGAACACTTCTACACTGTTGTTGAGAGTGTAAACTAGTACAATCTCTGTGGAAAACAGTGTGGTGTCTCCTAAAAGATCTAAAAATTGACCTTCCATACGACTCAGCAAACTGCCTTCTGGGAAAATACCCGGAGGAACTCATATCACTCTGTAAAAAGATACCTGTATATGCATGTTTATTGCAGCATTATTCACAGCAGCAAAAACATGTAACCAATTGTGCTACCCATTGCAAGTGGACTGGATTTTTAAAAAATGTACCTTACACAAAGGAGTTTTTCACAGTCATAAAGAAAGACAAAATTATGAACTTTGCAGCAACTTGGATGGATTGGAGGCTATAACACAGTGATCTATCACAGAAACAGAGTTCTGAGTAACACATGTTCTCACTCATAGATGGACCCTGAACATTTATCATAATACTCTAAGAAAGGCATTGGCAGTATCGGAGACTGCTGGGAATGGGAACAAATTATTTATTATCACTATTATTGGACAGTAACAATTGAATACCTCCCATATGTCAAGTATAGCGTACCTGATCTCAAACCAGGCAAAGTGGGGACCGTAGGGGGGACCATTTTTTACCCAAATGATGACCACTTATATACCTAATCCTGAATTGTACCCTACATCTTTAAAATAGTAAAATAAAATAAAACAAAGTGACTTAAAAAACTCAAAATAATGAACAAGAGAAATTAATAACAGGTATACGATATTTTCTTTTGAGACATAATTTTCTCTCTTCAGTCTTTCATTTCTATCAAAGACAAATCATAGTAGGATCAATTTATTTGCAGAATAACTCTTAGTCTTGTTACATTTGGCCTGATTATTGTATATAGCACAGAAAGAAAAATTATTTGCCAAAAGGTTTTTATATTGGCTTTGTTGGAATTTGTTTTCATAAGGAATCTCTGATTAGACCTTTTAAAGCCTTTGAGCTCAGTCAAGGATTTACTGAGCCTGAAGAATACTGTATGAATTGGGTGTATTTCTTTCTTCAAGGATCCCCAAATAACCTGTAGTTTCTGGAACTGTCAAAGGGCAAATTTCTTTACTCATCACAGGTCGAGAATCCTGTCAAGAAACTGAAAAGGTATGAGGCCAGACTTTCCAAGAGGCTTTTCATTGGCTCTTTATGGATCTCAATCTCAATTTCTCACAGTTGTCTGCTCTTATCTGAAGTGTCATTCCAGTCAAAGTCCTGGTAAACTAACCAGAACCTCCAATCATTTCCTATTATAAAAGGAAAGATATTTTTATTAAACTTATGCAAATAACTATACTGCCATAAATCAATACTCACTAAATAGTTTCCAAATTCTGAATAAATCAGGTAGAAAGAAATAAATATGCCTCAAATTTCGCTCACAGGAGCATACTTTACTCAACTGAGGAAACCTGTAAATAGCTCAACAATGCTTTAAAAAAATTTAAAGACTATTTCAGTCTTGTATGTGCTTAGTCAATGCAATTAACTCTTGTTCTGTTCCATATCGGATCCACACTCCTCATGAACACATAAACTCTCCAATAAGAGTATTGGAAGTTTTTTTTCTAGTCCAATGGCACAATCTTCAAATTCATCAGAAACCTGCACTGATGAGCACCTGTCAGTCTTACAGAGGTTTGCAAGCTGCTTTTTGAAAAGAATCAAAGTAAAACAATAATTATGGATGATAAAAGTTTAAAGTTTTGTCAAAGATAAAACTGACAAAAAATTTTGATTATTTCTGTGGCATACAATTTAACCTAATGTAATATATAACTATTATTGATAATACATACAGATGTCACACAATTTTGGAATACATATTAATAACACATGCAAATATAATTCAAGAAAGGCTAAACATCCTTTCACATTTGACAATGCTTTCTGCATGATGTGAACATACCAAATAAATCAAATATGTCTCTTTAGGACTTTAAGGAAACCTAATAATGGAAAGGTAATGAAGCCAAAAAAGATTGAGTACAGAACTTGAAATTTTGATTTTGGAAAAGATATCAAAATTTCAAAAATATAGTATACACAAGATCACAGGTCATTGTAAAATATTCATTTTAGCCAAAATGACAATTCAAAGATTTTATAAAGCAAAAGCTTCTCTTTAATAGAGGAGACTCTTTTCCTTAAATAATAAGACATAAGGAAAGATAGCATGAGGTCAACTGAATCTGTCCCTCTCTCCTATATATATATTTTTTCATTTTACTCAAAAGGTAAACAAAATCCTTCATTATATCTTGAAAAACTCCACATGGCTTCCCATCAGCAGAACTCCTTCGAGCCTGTTTGAACAGGTAAACAGACCTGAGACCTCTGCATAACTGATTAAAACAGTGGATAAATATGAGGAATGACTTTCCATCTGAAATATTTATTCCTGTTTTTGAATTCCAGAAGCTTTTTCTGGAGCACCCATCTGTTGTTCTCTCATGTCACAGTTCTAAGTCACCTTATAAGCCAGTCGCCTTATTAATCAATTATTTAACTAATTTCTTTATTTATTATCATTATTATTGGCCAGTCAAGATTGAATACCTCCCATGTGTCAAGTATAGTGCTAAACACTTTACCCACGTTTGTTTTATATTTAAAATAACCCATTGAGGCAGATGCTACTTTTCTTCCACCTTGAGATGAATAATTGGAGATCTGGAAAAGATTAGAGAGGAATAACACGGATATCAATCCATGAAGCAGCAGAGGCAGAATCAAACCTAGATCTGCCGAACTCTAGCCCACGTGCTTAGAGCTATGCCTTTTCCATGAATCAAGCTTAATCCTGCTTCCAAGCATTCATCTGTGCTGCAGATAAAGAAGTAAAAAAGCTCATTCTTTTTACATTTCTATCTGTAACCTCACTTTCCCCAGGAACTCTTTAAATACTTGTGTCATTAAAACCCATATCTCTTAGCACCTAAAAATAGACTATTTTCTACTACTCTCAAATTGCTCAATATGTTCAGATTATTCATCTCAACCAACTTCTGAATTCTTCCAGGGAAGAAATTATTGTTTCAATCATGTTTCAAATGTGGCTTGATTAATTTGTATACATCTTGAAATATGGTGAAGCTAATCAGAAGATCTGAAGATTGAACTTGTTGCTTGTTGCTGTTTTCATGATCTGATTCTTCATACCGCTTTCTTTTAAAAATAACTCTCTCCAACTGGAAGGCATGAAGGATCAGGCAGAGTTTAATCTCATGTGTTGAAATAATCTACTTTCAGGCAGAAGAAGTAGGACAAAGATTTAACCAGTCATTTGAAAATTTCCTATTTGTAACCAGAACTATATACATAGGGTCACATATATAGAGAGATATAGATATACACACAGGTATATGCATGTGTATACATGTACATACAAATGAACATTTACATTTGTATGTACAATTGTACACATTTTGTGTAAAATATTTTAATATTTTGCTTAGTTGGAATGAAAAACACAAAATGCTAACAGTGATTATATTGAGTGGTAAAACATGTCTACTTTTTATTTTCTTCTTTATTCCTTCCTGTATGTACCAAGTTTCTACAGTGAAAATGTATTATTTTTATAATCAGAAATTAACTGTAGATGACAATCTTTAAAATAGCCCTGCTTAGTTTCTAAGAAAAGTAAGTCACAGCTATTTGCCAAGATCAGAGTCATGCCATCTCACCAACTACACAATTTCACTAAATATCTTATCTCTTCTGGATGTCATGGAAGTATGGGAATCCAGTTGGTCTTTGTATGACACTATTCCTGTGTATTGTTAAGATTTATCAAAGTCCCAATCAAAGCTGATTGCAGGACTCCTTAATAATTGAGCTAACTAGCTGCATTGTGCACTAGTTGCATTCAAGACTGGCCATTTCATTCTCAAGAGAAATTCCACATTAGAAAGTTTTCAAGTAGACCAACTAGGTTTCAAGAAGTTCCACCTAGAGGGAATGGAACACAGAGAAGCTACACTTTATTCTATTTTTATTTATTTATTTATTTATTTATTGAGTTGGAGTCACTCTGTCACCCAGACTGGAGTGCAGTGGCATGCTCCCGGCCACCGCAGCCTCGACCTGCTGGGCTCCGGCGATCCTTCCTCCTCAGCCTTCCAAGTAGCCAGAACTACAGGTGTGCGCTACCACGCCTGGTTAATATTTTATTTATTGCATAGACGAGGTCTCGCCAAATTGCCAGGGCAGGTCTTGAACCCACGGGCTCAGCCAATCCACTCGCCTTGGCCTCCTAAAATGCTGGGATGACAGGCTGAGCCACCGAGCCTGGCCTGAAGTTACGCTTTAATAAGGGAAAAATGAAATAGAGTTCTAGGGCCTCCAGGGGTGAATCCATTGTCTAGGCAGAGCCCATAGTGAGAAGAGAGCTCTGTGGACAGTCCTGGGAGGCAAAGCTGTCCCTGAACACCTAGGGACTTATGGTCCAAGTATACCAGTTTTATATACTCTTGAAATATTGTATATAGTTTACTATTTTTCAAGAAAGATTACTCTCTCTGGAAATTTGCTCTAGTCTAGGTTTATAAAGTTTTTCTCGGATAGAATTTGTTCTCATTTTTTTAATATATATGCACGTGTCATTTACCATGGTGGGGTATTTAAAAGGAAATTTATCTGGCCCATAGGTCAGGACTCTGTAATCACAGACTTCAGAACCAGGAAAACTTAAAATATAGGATATCAGGTTTTCTTTCTAAGATTAAACATTTTCTGATCCAACCAGACACTGACTGAGAAAATAATAAGCCAGCATTTTGGATTGTGCATGAGTAAACCCCAAGAATGGCCTTTCCCATCCAAACCACAGCTAAAGCTACAGTGCCCTTCACTCTCTCAAAAACGGACAGAAAAGACTATTTTAAATAGATATCAGCCGGGCTCGGTGGCTCAGCCTGTAATCCCGCACCTTTGGGAGGCTGAGGTGAGTGGATTGCCTGAGCCCGCGGGTTTGAGACCCGCCTGGGCAGTGAGACCTCATCTCTACCATAAATCAAAAAATCAGCCGGGCATGGTAGCACATGCCTGTAATTCCGGCTACTCGGAAGGCTGAGGAGAAAGGATCGCCGGAGCCCAGCAGGTCGAGGCTGCGGTGGCCGGGAGCAGCCACTGCACTCCAGTCTGGGCGACAGAGTGAGACTCCAACTCAAAAAAAAAAAAAAAAATAGATATGGTGTCTATTAATTTTTACAAGATATGTTTGAACATGTTTCTTTTTACAATAAAATTAAACTATATAAAACAGGTTGAGAGAAGTTAGATGTCTAAAATCTAAAAAGATCCACAAAGTAAAAAAGTTCTGGCAATAAAATACCTTAGCAACTCTTAGGGACCTAGCAGAGGTTGTGTTTCAGTTATTTATTGCTGTGTAATAACTACCCCCAAAACTTGTGGCTTCAAACAAGAGCCATTTTATTATATCTCAAGATGTTGCAGATCTTGGATTAGGGAAGGACTATATAGAATGTGATGTCAGCTGGTGGATGGATTTGTTGGGAGGGTCCAATATGGCTTCACTCATATTTCTGGTGCCTTGGTGCCTGTAGCCAATTTGATCAGCTACATTAACCTCTTTAGCATTGCAGTCTCAGTATGATTGGGCTGGTTACATGAAAACTCAAGTCTCTGAGAGAAAGAGACACTCAAGTGAAAGCTGCAAGACGTAGTCTCAAAAGTCTCTGAACATCATTTCTGTTGATTCCATTGGTCAAGCACGCCATTAAGCCCATATTAACAGGAGATGAGAATTTGATTCCATCTCTTAATAGGGATAATGACAATGAATATGCAGGTATATTTAGTCTACTACGGTTTCTGTGACAACTATGGAGGACACTGTGGTCACCATGATGTTCATGCAATAATCTGTAGCATAGGAGGATAAGACCACTGACAATGTGGTTGTGCTCTGGATGGTAAGTCAAGAAAAGTCTTGCTCGGAGGGGTGCCTCTAAGTCCTTTAAGTTATCATGTAGCATCAAGGAGAAATAAAGGACTTTGTAGCTAAACAAGTCTGGGTTAAATTCCCAGTTATTCCACCCACTTATGGAAAGATTTTAAGCACTTTCTTATTACCTTCTTCCCAAGAGGGTTCAATATACCTTGCTGTCCTCCAGGATAGCACAGACATGAGTAATATCAGTCAGGTTTTACAGAATATTAGGGTATTTTACTGATGCCATGAGGCTTACCTCTTTATGAGAGAAAAATTATAAATATATTTCAAATGAATACAGTTTAACCAAAGTTTGTAGTGTTTTAATGCAACTTTATACACATATCTCTGTTTCAGTACCTCACCCACCTTCCATTTCATAACAAGTCTTCACATCAGAAATGGTGGAGAAACCATCATATGAGGGTTTTTTTTTGTTAACTCTTAGGATTCGATAATACCTAACATTGGTTTATAATCATTAAAGGTTTCCATCAAAATCTAGGTTTATTAGCATTTCATCACATTAAGTGGGGAGAAAAAACAAATTTGCCTAGATACATAAGGAAAATGTTAAGGCAAAATATTTTTTGAGAAAATATTGATTGTAACTAATTAGCCCTTTTAAATAAATATAGAAAGATAGAACTGATAAAGGAAGAGCTGTTTCCATTTGAAGTGTCAGAAAACTCAACTCAGTGCAGTAAGCAGTAAAATGGATTATATTTGGATTAAGCTACTGGATGGTTTAAGGAAAGATCTAACTGACTTCAGATAACATATGATCTGAAACTCAAATGATGATACCAGAATTTGGTTTTTCTCTCCTTCCTTTCTGCTGCTCTTTATGCTTGGTGTTGGTGCCTTTCAGGAAACCTTTTCCTTTATGGTCCCAACATAGTTACCAGTATAGCTCCTAGGGTTAAAAGTTTCTAGATTTAAATGTAGAGGGAAGAACCAGCTTTGTTCATCTATATTTTCAGGAGGAATCTTGTTCTGTCTCATTAGTTCTCAGTGAGTCTTACATTCAATATTAAGCCAATCAATTTGACCAAGAAAATGCATGAGTGGATTGTTTCAGACTTGAATTAATTTTTGAATTCTGTGTGATATGATATGTAGGACAAACTCCTCTGAAAGTACCTAAGATGAAAGTTGGAAGGAGATTGTTGTCAAAAGGAAATTAAGGTGCTTTCACAAGGGGGTAAAAGATTCTGGGTGACAAAAACAAAGGTTCTGAGTTCTAGTTTCAGGTAACATGGAATAAACATATGCCAACCCTTTTCCCCCACTAAAGACAACACTAAAACCTAGAAAGACTGCATGGCACAGAAAATAAAGAGCTCTTGAAAGCAAATATCAGCTTCTGCATTAAGGAAAAAAAACCCCAAATTTCCCAATAATGCCAAACTGGTGGTACCATTTTTTCCCTCTGGTATCATCTGACTTAATGCAGCTGGAAACTCAAGATCCATGAGAATGTCTCTAATTTGGGAACAAGAAGCAGAAAAGAGATAGCCTAAAGCACAGAGAAAGTAGGGTAAATCCCCCAGTTATTTCTTCTCCTTTTGTTCTCTCTCACCCTAGTCCCCAGGTAATCCAATGGCAAAGCATATGCCAAAAAAGGAACACTACAAGACATAAGATTATGAGAAAGGGGAATCTTTCTCTCAGTTCAGTGAAACTTCAGCTTCAAGGGGATAGACTAAACCCCAGCGATTGTCACTCGCCATACCCATCCTTCCAACACAGCAGTATGTAAACAAGAAATGAAATTCTAAGTCCTTCCCAACCATCTGAATGGATTCCCTTTAGGCCAAAGGAAGCCTGAAAAAGTAAATTCCAGACTATGATGGAAAAAGAGGTTGGTTGGACATGTCTTGTTAGTCTTGTTATACTCCTTCCCTTATGGAGTTTTAGGCACAACTGACTGGTGTTAACAATAAAATAGAGATCATAAGGCTGATAAAACAGACTCTGTGGCAATAAGATACCAAATTCCAACCTGACTCACATGATAGATGGCAGGAGGTAAAGCAAATAAAAATATTTTACCACCAAATATATTTCTTTGGCATATTTTGAAATGATTCAAAGTCATCTCTTGGGGAAATTTGTGTCTGTAGAGAATCTCCTTCCCCAAAAACAGTCTGACACATTTTAAGATATTTATATTTACCACCTATTCTCTCAGAAGCTTGCAATTTAGAGGTTCCACTTACATAACAAAAGCCTGGTTTCCACAATCCCCCTTATCCCAACTTTCTTTCACTGATGTCAAGAAGTTATTTGGATGGAACCTACCTCTTTCAATCAATTGCCAATCAGAATATCTTTGAATCCACCTATGACCTGTAAGTTTCTCACCTCAAGATTTCTCACCTTTCCAGGCCTAACCAATGTAAACATCACATGTATTAATTTTTGCTTTTGTCTGTAACTTCTGTCTCCCTAAAACATATAAAACCAAGCTATAATCCAACCACCCTGGGCACATGTTTTCAGGACCTCTTGGGACTGTGACTTGGGCCTTGGCCACTCACACTTGGCTCAGAATACATTTAAAAAAATATTTTACAGAGTCTGGCTTTTTATCAACAAATATAATCAGATAAGCAGCCATTTCTGGCCAGATGACTGAAAATAGGAGATCAGGATCCAGGAAGTAACTGGGAGATAATGGAACAGGAGGCACTCAAGAAAGCAATCCTACACATTTGGTTAGGAACACCTGGGCTCACGCAACCTGTATATTCTGAATCTGATCTTTATTAGCATATCAACAACGTTGAGAACTGAGTTAATAAAGAGACTCTGCCTAGATCCCCAAACTGACCACTAAGTGGCACACACACAAGATAGAACCAACTGACACTGTAAAATCTTTGAAAAATAAGCTCATATTGCAAAACAGCCCACAGAAGATGAATTGGAACTTGCACTCCAAACTGGTCAAGGTCAAGTGTCAGCTACGACAAGAATCTCAATATTGATAATAAGATTTAAGGAAGACTCAGAGTATTATAACATTCAAAGTGCCCAGGATATTATTCAAAATTACTTGGCATACAAAGAAGTTCAAAAACTTCAACACCCATGGGAAAAGATAACAAATATCCATGATGAAATGGCAGAGATGTTGGGATGTTTAACAAAAACCTTAAATCATATGTTATATAAATATTTAGCCAGCAGTTTTGAATATCTTCAAAACAAAAGCGAAAATAGAAAGTAACAACAATAAAACAGAAATAGAAAGAACAGCCAAATGAAAATCATAGAGCTAAAAAATGTAATAATCAAGATAAAAATCTCCTGGGACAGGTGCAATAGCAGAATGGAAACGACAGAGGAAAGAGTCAGCAATCTAGAAGACAGATTAATAGGAATTATTTAATCTGTACACCAAAGAGAACATAAATTGAAACAATTAAAAGTGCCTTGGGGACCTGTGGGACAAAAAAAGGGATATGTCTAAAAATTCTATAATTGGATTTCCAGAAGACAAGGAGAAAGATTATGATGCTAAAAAAATATTTAAAGAAACAATGACTGAAAACTTTCCAAGTTTGCATAAAGTTATAAAAGTATAGATTTAAGAAGGTGAGAAAATCTGCAGAAAATCTCAAGAAATCTACAAAGAGCCCTTAGAATTGATGAGTGAGTTTAGCAAGGTTGCAGTGTACAAAGTCAACACACACAAAAACTCAATTGTACTTTTATAGGTAAACAATGTACAGTTAGAAATAGAAATTTTAAAACAATACCATTTATAATAACCCCAAAATGGAACTATGGGGCAATATTGCCTACTAGAAGGAGCTAGTGTCTGTCTCTCTCATGGAGAGGAACCAAAAATAGGAAGAGAATCTTAATACTCCAAACAAGATGACCAGGAACACACCCTGGGACCTATCAGAGGAACAACTGGTCCCACAAAAAGCATAGAGATGAGAAATCAGACCTCCTATGTTGGAGCCAAGTAGCCTCCTCAACTAGGTCGCCAGAATGGACTGTGAACAGTTCCCAAACATGGGAAAAGGATGAATGAGAGAACCCTGGGATTTTTTGCTCCTGCCATGAACTTTGATGACCCCTCAGGCCTTGCAAGACTCCAGTCCCACATTGGGAACTGCCTAGGTATTGGACAGTAGCAGCACGCCACTGGGACTCACATGGAGCTTTACAGGTATCCAAGCTCGAGCAGCTCCTGCTGTGCCATTCTGAGATCCCAGTCCTAAAGGGTCAGGGAGGGAGTGGGAAGACCATCCCAAGAACAAATTCTGCTGCTACTGCTGCAGTTTCTGTCTGGGGGCATGCTGCAGTAGACATGTAGCTTGGTGCAGGTCTACATTCTGAGTGTGGACTGCTTGTGTCACAGGTGTGGAAGCTGGGTGGGTCTACATGAACTCTCCTCTACATGAACTCTTTTGGGCAGACGAGGCAGCTCTGATCATCCCTGAAACATCACCCCAGCTGCCAGGAGACTCCCTCTGGATTTCTGTTGGTGTCACCACTTGCACACACAGGTGGGCAACTGAAGCATGGGCCTGTCTGACCTAGTCCTTCTCAACCATCTTTTCCCTTCCATCGGCCTTGGTAGCTTAATACAGCCAGGGAATTTTGGGAATCCTACAGTCCTGCCCATCACTTGGGCCTTCTGAGTATATCCCTGGAGTAATATAGGCCAAACATAAAGTCCACAGCCATCACTGAAGCTGACTCTCTCCTTCAAGTACCATCTTTTCATTAGAGACCACTGGCACAGCCCATTACAACATCTACTGATACCACAGTACAGCATTTGAGAAGCAGATTGTTCTTAGATCTTAGCTAATACCATTGCCCATACCAACGTGCACCATACTCAGGAGGCCTTGAGACTGTGCATGTAACCAGCACAACACTGCTACAGCTGGTAATTGGGAAAATCACCACACCAAGGCTACATAAAACCAAGGAAATCCTACAGAGTCTACACCACTCACTTACCACCCTGTCAAAGATAGCTCTTACACCTGCGATTGAGAAACCATAAGACTGGTCAGCCTGGTCCAGATTTAACCAACATCGCTACCCTCAGGAGTTATGAACAAAGCCCACGTCACTTCACATGTTGCAGACTAGTTCACAGCCTGAGGCATCAAAGAGCTTCTCCAGAGGGTCCCTAGAAATATTGGAGACTAATTCTCAGAAGACATAACCAAAACTACATGTAAATAACCAAAGCCCAAATGGAGTATTAAGAACAGAGTCTTGGAACCTATCACAGAGTTCACTGGAAGATTCTATGACACATGCAAAAAGGAAAGAAAAGCTGGCAGAGATAAAATTCCAAGAGACTTAAGATTCCATGGAAAGGGTAGATATGAGTGCTGTCAGTCTCTCTAACCTTTGTAGCAGACTTCTAGTACCTAAACTCAAGGAGAGCTTCTCGACCTTCATGAGCCCAAGTGCTGGAGTGGGATGCAATCTGGGGACTTCTTGAGAGCATTCACTGGGTTACCAGATTATGCAGTGTCTCTTCCCTTTTCTCCTAAACTAGAGCTGCATTAGTAGGTGGCATACCAGGTGCACAGCAGTTGTGGAAGTTTGTTTTGCTCGGGTACCTTCAAACTTTGCACCTTCACATCACCAGATCCCTTGCAGACACTCCCCAGCACTAGCCTGGATTGTGACAATCCTATAGGAAGGCTGGACTCAAAGGAGCAGCAGGTCTCACAATAGTTGGGTCCTCATGGGTTACATTTTCAGGGGAACGGAGAGTGCACTACATCAAGGGGGTACCCTGTGGGACACCCCCCCCAAAACAGCTGGGTGTGGTAGCTCACGCCTGTAATCCCAGCACTTTGGGAGGCGGAGGCAAGAGGATTGCCTGAGTCCAGGGCTTTGAGACCATCCTGGGCAACTTGGTGAGATCTTGCCTGTACAATAAATCAAAAAATTAGCAGGGCATGTTGATGCACTCTTGTAGTTCCAGCTTCTTGGGAGGCTGAGGCGGAAGGATCACCTGAGCCCAGGTGGTCAAGGCTGTGGTGATCTTGAGCAAGCCACTGCATTCCAGCTTGGGTGACAGAGTGAGAGACCAATTCAAAAAAAAAATTTAAGAGTGCAGCCGTCTCTATGTTTTAGAACTCCCTGCCTGAGGAAATTTTCTTTGAGTAGAATCACAGACACAGTGCTGGACTCAGTGGGGTAAGGTGATGGCTCTGCCCCAGCAGTTGAGTAACCTAGTGTTCATGATTGGGTTAATCCAAAAGCTTTATCTTCAAGCTCTGGACTCCTTTCTTCTGCTTGGTCTTGGAGAAGGGGTGCTCTCTACCCACTCACCCATCACTGCCAATATTCACTTCTTCTGCAGGAGTTCAATGTGAGACCACCTGTTAACACCCTTTCTGCAACATTTCCACAGGAGATGTACACTTTGGGCTCAGTTCTGCACATGAGGTGGAAGCTCATTCTATCTCTAAATGGAATGCCGACATCCCTGTGGATGGACAAAGGTACATGCCTGATCTGAAAATCCAGAACACCAGGACAGGGGCATAACGGGAAGGTGGACCACCTTCCTGTCAGCTTTGCAGTGGAACTGAGGTGGTTCCCTTCCTTCCCCTGTAAGAATACCTTAGTACAGCTGCCTCTATCAGGGCTAGGACTTTTGTGCACCATAGAGGCATTGCATGTAACAAAGAGTTCTCACCCATCGGTGCCTCCAAATGGCATGAAGGCTATATGGTGTAACCCAGAGTAAAAACGAGCATACCGAGGAACAAGCTTCATGAGTTCTCTGGCACTCTAGACCCACAGGAGACAGTGAACCTACATATATACCCGATAATTGTTGCAAAAAGCAGCATCTGAAAAAGCCAGTGTGCGAAGATGGTCTGTAATAAAAAAATATAGATAGCCTTTGCCACTGAAATCACTTGAAGCTAACGCTGAACAATCATAAACTATACACATCAAAATAACATCCTCAAGGGAGAAAAGGAAATAAAACATAAATTTAACAACAATAATGAGAAAACAGTCTGCCCAAATGAGAAGAAACCAGAAAAATAATCTTGGACATATGAAATAAACAGTTTATAACTCCCCCAAAGACCACAGTAACTCTCCAGCAATGCATCCAAACCAAAATGAAATCTTCAAAATTCCAGATTAAAAATCCAAAAGGTTGATAACAAAGTTGTTCAGTGAGATCCAAGGAAAGTTGAAAATCAACATAAAGGAAAAAAAAACTATTTTGGAGAAAAAGTCTCCAAAGAGATTGATACTTAAAATAGCAGCAGCAACAACAACAACAACAACAACTGAACTTCTAGAAATGAAAGACTTCATTTAGAGTATCACAAATGCAGTAAAAAGTCTTAACAATAGACTGGACCAAGGAGAAAAAGAATTTCAGAGCTTAAAGACAAGACTTTTTGATTAACTCAACTACACAGGTAAAGAAAAAAGAATCAAAATACTGAACATAGTCACCAAGAAATGTGAGATTATGTAAGATGTCCAAACATACAGATCATAGAGATTCCTGAGAAAGAGAAGCAGGTTTGGAAAACCTATTTGAGAGAGTAATTGAATTTTTATTTTAAAACATTACTAAATCTGATCTTTATTAGCAAATCAGTGACTCTGAGAACTGAATCAATAAAGAGACTCTGCCTAGATACCTAACTGACAACTAAGTGGCACACACATAAGATAGATTCATTTGACACCACTAGACTAACTTTACTAGAAATGCTCAAAGGATTTTAAACATTGAAGCAAACAATTTCTGGAAGATTGAAACAAAAGATTAAAATGCACCAGTAGAAAAAAATTGGGAATTTAAAAATCACAGGGCTTATAAAACACTAACACAATTGGAAAAACAAAGCAACTAGGTAAACAAACAACGTGATGACTGGAAAACTACCTCACATATCATTATTAACTTTAAATATAAAGATCTAATTAAAAGATATAGATTTGCAGAAGGATATAAAAAAATTCAAATATCTTCCATCTTCAAGAGACCTACTTAACTCACAAAGACTTCCATAGACTCAAGGTAAAGGAGTAAAAAAAAAAATTCCACACAAATGAAAATAAAAAATGAGCAAAGTAGCTATTTTTATATTTGATAAAACAGACTTTAGATCAACAACAGTGAAAAAAAAAGACAAAACCATTATGTAATGATACAGAAATCAATCTAACAAGAAGAAATAACACTTTAAAATACACTAATATGTGGACCTAAAACCAGCGCTCCTAGTTTTATAAAACTAGTTCTACATGTGGTCAGCTTGTTTTCTCAGCACAATTTGCTAAATACATTCTCCTTACCACTGTGGTTGTTATTGGTGGCTTTGTTGAAGATGAGTTGGTTGAAAGAGCAAGTTTTTGCTTCTGGAATCTCTGTCTTATTCCATTGATCTATGTGCCTATGCTTGTACCAATATCAGGTTGATTTACTTACTGTAGCCTTGTAGTAAAATTTAAAGTCTGGAAGTGTGATACCTCCCACTTTGCCCTTTTTGCTGAAGATTGTTTTGGCTATACATGCTGTTTTTTTGTTTCCATATTGATTTCTGCATTGTCATTTACAGGTCTAATAAAAATGATGTTGGTAATTTTATGGGTAATCCATTGAATCTGTAGGCTGTCTTCAAAGAATGAAAATTAGTAAATCATTAGTAAATCATAAAACAACACATGCTGGCACAGGTGTGAAAAAAAGGAGCACAGCTACACTGTTGGGGGCAGTGCAAGCTAGTTCAATCTCTATGGAAACAGTGTGGTGGTTCCTAAAGTAACTAAAAATTAACCTTCCATACAATCCAGTAATCTCTCTCCGGGGACCCAGAGGAACATAAATTGTTTTACAAAAAAGACACCTGCACACACATTTATAGTCACACTATTAAAAATAGCTAAGACATGGAAGGAACCCTACTGCTAAATGAAAGTGAACTACATAGAAACTATTGCCCCAGGTGCTCCCTCATCATTGAAGTAGGAGAGAGACTGCTCTGGGCTTTGCCTCACCACTTCAGCACATGGCAGGGTGCTGGAAGGGGCTGCGAATGGAGTCCAGAGGCAAGTTCCCACAGAAGAGGACAAGAGAGGTACCCTACCACCATATTGAAAGCAGGCAGGAAACAGCTCTGACTTGCTCACCATGGATCAACAGATCCAGTCTCTGTGATTGGCAGATCAACTACTCAGAGCTTGATAGTGGCTCGGAAGAAATATCCTGAGAGCACAAACTTCAGAGGGACTTGAGTTCCAGGCACCCCACCCCCTACCCTGATCCAGCTGTGGGTCAAAGGGTCTGGCTAGAAAAGGAGGAGGAAGAACTCCAAAGAGATCAGTGATGAGTCCAGGGTTGACCCAAACCCCCTCGTTCTCAGCAATCCTCTGAACATCAGACCCACACAGCTGGGCCATGACTGAGAGAGATAAACCCAGGTGGAGCCTGGATGTCAGTCACAATAGGAGAACTCCATTCCAGGATAGGCTTGACTGGGGCACTCCTCGTGAGTATATATCTGGGGAAGAGACAAGCCCGTACCTCCCCACCGGAGGAGATCTTCCTGACCATATGAAAGTGGGAGGGGAGGAGTGCAGCCCCATCCACATTCACTGTCCCTCCTCCTTCCCTGCTCTAGACACTGAGGAGAGAGTGAAAGAGGTGACTCTGCAGAAGAGACCTGATTAGAACAACAATTACAGAGTCAGTCATAAGAGGGCAGGTTTTTTTTTCTTTATTTTAAAAAAATTTAAAATTTGTTTGCTTGTTTGTTTATTAGTTTATCTTTTTAAAAAATACTTTTCCTTTGTGTATGAATGTGTATGTGAGAATTTAATCCCCCCTATTTCTTTCTTTTTTTGGTTTTGTTTCTTTCTTCTTTTATTAGTTGTTTTCTGTTTATGTGTGTATGTGAATGATTGAGTGTTCATCTTTCAATTTTGTTGATGTTGGTTTGTTTTTGCTCTTCTGCTCATCTGCTTTCCCCTCCATTTTTTATAGTTTAAGGTGTGTGTCAATATATGTCTGAGAGTTTGATCAGAATTCCTTCCCCCACCCAGTCTTTCTGATTTTCTTCTCCATTCACTTTGTGCTAGGCGTGTGTGTATGTGTTCAGTTTTCTCGGTTTTTGTTGTTGTTGTTTGCTTTGTTTCACTTTATTGTTATTCCAGTTTGTTTAGAGGTGTGTGTGTATGTCTCTCTGGGTGTGTGTTCAATTGCTTTTTGCTTTGGTTTCTGCTTTGCATCATCACATAGAGTGGTGGTGGGG
Organism: Carlito syrichta; assembly: GCF_000164805.1. NCBI lineage: Eukaryota > Metazoa > Chordata > Mammalia > Primates > Tarsiidae > Carlito > Carlito syrichta. Next base: position 176,270 of record NW_007041259.1, read on the forward strand.
AGTGGGTCTCAGGGAACACATATCACAATAAGTGAACATTGCAATTTGCAAGCAATTTCTGAATCCTAGTGCCCCATTCCCTACTTTATTTGACTTTCGAAAACTACAAGAGACAGCAAAGCTTCCCATTCACCATCCTATTTCAAAATAGAACAAATCCAGAGCACAGATTAGGGAAGAATAGAGGACTGAGCAAACATCAGAAGGGAAAGCCTCTCCCACTCACATTGAATAACAGAAATAAAGAGAAAAACAAGAGATCTGTCACAAATGAGGATAAACCAAAGGAAGGTCTCAGGCAATTTCAAGTGTACCAAAGACAAAACTCCTGAAAAATCAGACCTTGGTGCCCAAACAATGGAAATCACCAACAACTGGCCCTGGAATATGACAGAGAATGGATGGAAAGAGTGAATAAGACTCAAGAAAGACAAGACGCAACACTGAAAGAACTTGTAACAGAGATTTTGGAAATAAAAAATTTCATCCAGAAAATAAATAACAAGATGACAAGCATGGAAAGCAGAAATAATCTAGCTGAAGAAAGAATTTCAGAACTTGAAGACCAGAACATGAAATTAACCCAATCTGTAAAAAAACATATAAAGAAGACTCAGAAAGAACAAAGCCTACAAGAGATGTGCAATTATATCAAGAGGCCGAACCTAGCCTGATTGGTATCCCAGAGGAAGAAAGAGAAATGGAGAACAACTTGGAGCAAATATTCCAGGATGTAATCCAAGAAAACTTTCCCCATCTCACCAGAGATGTGACCAGCCAAGCACAAGAGATACAGAGAACTCCCACAAGACATCAAGTGAAAAGAACAAGCCCTAGACACATAGTATTTCACCTACACAAAATAGGCACAAAAGAAAAAAATCGTAAAGGCAGCAAGTGAGAAAGGTCAGACTACTTACCTGGGAAAACCAAGCAGAATTGCAGCAGACTTATCAGCAGAAACACTTCAAGCAAGAAGGGATTGGATCCCTATATTCAAAATTCTCAAAGATAAACAATTTCAACAAACATTTTCTTATCCAGCCAAGCTCAGCTTCATCAGTGACAGAGAATTAAAATCCTTCCCAGACATCCAATCCCTAAGAGATTATGCAACTTCCACAACAGCTCTACAGGAGACATTTAAAAAGGTATTAAGCACAGAAGAAAGGAAAAAAAGAATAACCGACCACACAATTCCCAAGAGAATAATAGAGCACTGGATCTACAGAGAATGCAACACAAGAAACTTGAAAACACACACATACATCAACCCCAAAGCCAAAAGAAAACAAGAAAACCAAGAGAAAAATTTCACAAAACCCTCATGACAGGGATAAACAATCACATTTCAATAATCAGCCTGAATATGAATGAACTAAATGGACAACTGAAAAGACACAGAATGGCAAATGGATAAGAAACCATGACCCAATTATTTATTGCATCTAGAAAACTCATCTCACCACAAGGGATGCATGTAGACTCAAAGTTAAAGGATGGAAGATCAGTTTCCAGGCAAATGGATGACAAAAGAAGGCAGGAGTTGCAATCTTAATATCAGACAAAACACATTTAAGCTATCAAAAATTTAAAAAGATGCAAAAGGATACTACATAATGATAAAAGACTCAACCCATCAACAAGAAATATCCATCCTAAGCATATATGCACCCAACACAGGAGCACCAGCATATATAAAGCAACAACCGAGTAAACCAAAAAAAGATTTTGACTCTAACACTATTATAGCAGGGGTCTTGAATACCCCACTAACAGCCCTAGATAGATCACCGAGGCAAAAAATCAACAAGGCAAAAAATCAATCAAACTTGACTCTCAACCAAATGTACTTACAGATACCTACAGATTATTCCGCCCAACAACCACAGAATATGTATTCTACTCACCACTAAATGGAATATACTACAAGATCGACCTCATCCTTGGCCATACATCAAGCATAAGCAATTTCCATAAAGTTGAAATCTTGCCATGCACATTCTCAGACAACAGTGGAATAAAAATTAATATCAACACCAACAAAATTTCCCCCAAATCCACAAAGACATGGACACTAAACAGCATGATGCTGAACAGCTACTGGGTCAACCATGAAATCAAAGAGGAAATTAAAAGATTCTTGGAAACAAATGAAAATGAAGAAACATCTTACCAAAACCTCTGGGATTCCACAAAATCAGCTCTCAGAGGGGAATTTATATCTCTATGAGCACACATCAAGAAAATGAAAAGATCACAAGTTGAGAGTCTAATAAAACACTTAAGGGAGCTGGAAAGAAAAGACCACCAAAACCCCAACTTTAGCAGAAGAATCCAAATCACAAAAATATGAGCTCAAATATGGGACATAGAAGACAAAAATATAAAGACATCAACAACAACAAAAAGCTGGTTCTTTGAAAGAACTAACAAGATTGATGGACCCCCTAGCCAGAATGACCAAGAAAAGCAGAGAAAAAGCCCAAATAAACACAATCAGAAATACAAAAGATCAAATCACAACTGATCCCAAAGAAATACAAAAGATTATCAGAGATTACTATGTACACCTGCATAGAAACAAACTTGATAACCTAAATGAAATGGAGGACTTTCTGACATCACACAACCTCCCCAGGTTGAAACAAGAAGACATTGAGAAGCTAAATAGACCAGTAACAACCCAGGAAATCAACTCTGTCATATGAAAACTACCTACAAAAAAAAAAAGCCCTTGACCGGATGGCTTTCCAGCAGAATTCTACAAAATGTACAAGGAGGAGTTGATACCAATCCTATTGAAAGTATTCCAGGCTGTTGAACTTCTCCAACTTAGCCCACTCCATCCTGTCTTTTCTTTGGAATGTACTGCTTCTGTCCTTTTGCTAAATAAACTACTCTTTGCTTTAACCATAAAATTAAAAACAGAAAATATTCCAGGCAATTGAGAAAGATGAAATTCTCCCCAAGTCATTTAACAAAGCTAACATCACACTGATACCCAAACCAGGCAAAGATCCACAAAAAAAGATAACTAAAGGTTGAAATCCCTAATGAACAAAGATGCAAAAATTCTCAACAAGATTCTATCAAATCAGATTCAAAAGCAAATCTCAAAAATGATCCACCATGACCAAGTAGGCTTCATCCCCAGGATGCAAGGCTGGTTCAACATTTGCAAGACCATAATGTAATTAGATACATCAACAGATGTAAAAACAAGAACCACGTGATTATATCATTAGTTGCAGAAAAACCTTTTGATAAAATCCAGCATCCCTTCTTGATAAAAACCCTCTAACACCTAAGTATAGAAGTAATATAGCTCAAAATAGTAAGTGCCATTTACAATAAACCCACAGAAAACATATTGCTAAATGGACAGAAACTGGAAACATTTCCCCTGAAAACTGGCAAAAAGACAAGGCTGCTGACTCTCACCCCTCTTGTTCAACATTGTGTTGGAAGTCCTAGCTAGGGCAATTAGACAAAAGAAACCGGGGGAACCAAATAGGAAAAGATGAAGTCAAGTTATCCCTGTTTGCTGATAATATGATCCTATACCTTGAAAATCCAAGAGAATCTATCCAAAACCTGCTTGCACTGATAAAAGCCTTTGGCAAAGTCTCAGGGTACAAAATAAATGTGCAAAAGACATTTGCATTCCTATAAACCACCAACAAAGAGGCAGAGAACCAAATTAAAAGCACAATTCCATTCACAATAGCCACATACACACAAAAAATGAAATACCTCGGCATCTTCCTAACTAGAGAAGTGAAAGACCTTTACAATGAGAACTACAAAACACTGCTCAAAGAAATCCAAGAAGACACAAACAAATGGAAAAGTATTCATGCTCATGGATGGGAAGAATCAACATTGTTAAGATGTCCATCCTACCAAAGGCAATCTGCAGATTCAATGCAATACCCATTAAGTTACCAATATTATTCTTCTCGGACCTGGAAATGACAATATAGGAACTCATATGGAAACATAAATGACTATGAATAGCCAAAACAATCCTTAGCAAAAGACACAAAGCAGGAGGTATCACACTTCCAGACTTCAAACTTTATTATAAGGCTACAGTAATCAAAACAGCCTGGTATTTGTACAAGAACAGGTATATAGGCCAATGAAACAGAATAGAGATTCTGGAAACAAAGCCTCAATTTCTCATCCAACTCCTCTTTGACAAAGCCTCCAACAACAATCACTGGGGAGAGGAGAATCTATTCAGTAAATAGTGCTGGGAAAACTGACTGATCACATGCAAAAGATTGATACTGGACCCCTACCTATCACCATACACAAAAATTAACTCTAAATGGATCAAAGACCTAAACATAAAGCCTCAAACTATAAGAATCTTAGAAAATACAGGAGACACCCTTATAGAAATTGGAACTGGCAACCAATTCCTATTCAGAACCCTAAATGCCCATACTTTAGCAAATAAGACAGACAAGTGGGACCTTATCAAACTAACGAGCTTCTGCAAAGCAAAAGAAACCATCAAGAGAGCAGGGAGACAGTCCACAGAATGGGAAAAAAACTGTATATCTGGCAAAGGCCTAACATCGAAGATCTACAAGGAACTCAAATGCACTGAAAGAAAAAAAGACAAACAGCCCCATTAAAAAGTGGACAAAAGACATGAATAGATACTTCTCAAAAGAAAATGTACAGACAACCAACAGACACATGAAAACATATTCAGCCTCACTCATCATCAGAGAAATGCAAACGAAAACCATATTGAGATACCACCTAATGCCAGTAAGAATGGTCATCATTAATAAAACAAACAACAGATGGTGGCAAGGATGCAGAGGAAAAGGAATGCTTCTACACTGCTGGTGGGAATGCAAACTGGTGCAACGTCTTTGGAAGACAATGTGGCGATTTCTGAAAAAAACTAGCAATTGACCTTCCACATGACCCAGCAATTCCCCTATTGGGAATATACCCAGAGGAACTCAAATCATTCTACACAAAAGATACCTGCATACATATGTTTGCTGCAGTTCTCTTCACAATAGTAAAAACATGGAACCAACCATGCTGCCCACTGAAGCTGAACTGGACAAAAAAAATGTGGCACATATGCACAATGGAATATTACGCAGCCATAAAGAAAGACAAACATATGGACTTTGCAGCAACTTGGATGGATTTTGAGTTGATCATACTCACTGATCTATCACAGAAACAAAGAACAGAATATCATATGTTCTCTCTCTAAAGTGGACCTTGAACAGATATAATACTATAAGAAAGGGATTAGCAGTAGTGGGAAACTGTCAGGAGAGGGAAGGTGGGGTTGGCAGTTGAGGGAAACTGCTAGGGGAGGGAGGGGCACACCTCATCAACAAGGGTACCTGCATAATCAACGTTTATATACCTAACACTGACTTGCACCCCACATCTTTATAATAATAATAAAAAAAGATTTATAACTCTAAAAAAAAAACCTTTCTAAAAACAAGGAAGACACTCTTGCTTAAGGAAGTCTTTTAGGAAACATAAAGAAGAAGCTAAAACCAAGAAAGACAATTTTAAAAACATATGTGAAAAATCAGACTCATAACAATCTGGAAATATTTTTTAAAAAAGAAAGTGGACTGGATAAAGAAATGTGGTACATATACATGACACAGTATTACACAGCTATAAAGATAGGCAAAAATCATGGACTTTGCAGCAAATTGAATGGAGTTGGAGACCATCATACTTAGTTATCTATCTCAGAAACAAAGAACTTAATACCACATGTTCTCACTCTGAACTTGAATCACATTAGCACAAGAGAGGGATTGGCAGTCACTGGACACTGCTGGGAAAGGGGAGATATGTAACAACACAAAGCGTACCTCATCCTAAACTAGAGGAAATAAGAACCAGTTGAGGTCCAAACTTACTTGCATGCAGCCTACTTGTGTAGCTAATCCTAATTTGTATCCTGCATCTCTATAATTTTTTTAAAAACCAATTCTACTAGACTTAAGAAAAGAGTTAAAAACAATACAATAATAGTGAGGGAGTTCAACACTCCACTAACAGCAACAGACAGATCATTAAGGCAGAAAGTGAACAAAGATGCACTGTAACTAAATTGAACACGAGAACAAATGGAGCTAGCAGACATTTACAGAACATTCAACTCCAAAACTACAGAATATACATTCTTTTCATCAGCACACGGAAATTTTTCCAAGATAGACCATATGATAAGCCACAAAACAAGTCTCAATTAGTTCAAAAAAATTGAAATCCTATCAAGTACCTGCTCAGAAACACTGAATTAAAAGTAGAGATCAATTTCAAGAGGAACTCTCAAAACCAAATACATGGAAATTTATCTGCTTCTGAATGATTTTTGGGTCAGTAATAAAATCAAGAGGGAAATTAAATTGTTCAAAGTTAATAAACAATCTTTGAGTCAATAATGAAATCAAGATGGAAATTAAAATGTTCAAAGTTACTGACAGCAGCAGCACAAATGACCAAAATCTCTGAAATGCAGCAAAAGTTGTGCTCAGAAGAAAATTCATAGTGCTTAAGGCCTACATAAACAAGATATAAAGATGACATGTTGATAACCTAATGTCACATCTCAAGAATCTAGAAAAACACAAACAAAACAAACCCAAAGCTAGAAAAAGAAAAGAAATAAAAAAGATCAGAGAAGAACTAAATAAAATTTTAAAAATAGCATCAAAAATATAAAGGATCAATTGCACAAAAATTTTCAAAAGATAAACAAAATTGATAGACAACTAGTTAGATTAATTAAGAAAGGAAGAGAGAAGTTTCAAATTAGCTTACCAGAAATGGAAATAGAGACATTACAACTGATACCACTGAAAGACAAAAGATCATCTAACATTATTATAAACACCTCAGTGCAAACAAACTAGAAATGCTAGAGGAAATGAATAAATTTATGGAAGCATACAATCCCCCAACCTTGCCTCACAAAGAAATAGAAACAACGAACAGTAATGAGTAGTGAGATTGAATCAGTAATAAAAACAAATCTCCCCCAAACAACAAAAAAGCCCAAGATCAGATGGATTCACAGTTGCATTCTACCAGACTTTCAAAAAAGTACTGGTACCTGTCCTCCTGAAAGTATTCCAAAAGATTGAGAAGGAGGGAATCTTTCTTAATTTATTCTATGAAGAAATCAGTATCATCTTGATACTAAAGCCAGAAAAAGACACAACAGAAAAAGAAAACTATAGATCAATATCCCCAATAAACATAGATTCAAAAATCTACAACAAAATATTAACAAATCAAATCCAACAGCACATCAAAAAAATAATTTGCCATGATCAAGTAGGTTTCATTCCAGGGATGCAATATTACAATATATACAAGTATATATACAATATATATACAATATATACAAGTTCATAATTGTGATTCACCAATAAACAGAATTTAAAAAATATATATATATATGATCATTTCAGCAAATGCAGAAAAATCATTCAATAAAATCTAGCTTCATGGTAAAAACTCTCAATAAAATGGGCATAAAAGGAACATACCTCAAAATAATAAAATACATATATGACAAATCTACAGCTAAAATCATACTGCATGGGGAAAATTTGAAAGCATTCTACCTCAGAACTTTAACAAGGCAAAGAGACCCGCTTCTACCACATTTATTCAGCATATTACTGGAAGTCCTAGCCAGAGTTATCAGGGCAAGATAAATAAATAAAGGGTATCCAAACTAGAAAAGAAGAAATCAAACAAACTCTATTTGCTGATGATATAACCTTATACCTAGAAAATCTTAAAGACTCCTCCAAAAGACTCTTGGACTTGATAAATGAATTCAGTAAAGTCTCAGTTTACAAAAATCACCACACACAAATCTATAGCACTGCTGTACACCAATAATAACAGAGCCGAGAATAAAATCAATGGCTCAATCCCATATGCAATAGCTGCCAACAAGTAAAATGCCTAGGATTATATCTAACAAAGGAGGTAAAAGATCTCTACAGGAGACATACAAAACACTTATAACATAAACAGATGGAGAAATATCCCTTGCTTATGGATTGAAAGAATCAACATTGTTAAAATAGCCATAATACTCACAATAATCTACAGATTCAACACAATCCCTATCAAACTACTAATATCATTTTTACATAATTAGAAAAAATAATCCTAAAACTTATAGGAACCAAAAAAGAGTCAATAGACAAGGCAAATTCTAAGCAAAAAGAACAAAGCTGATGGCATCACATGACCTGATTTCATTATACTACAAGGCTAACCAAAACACCATGGTACTGTCAAAAGGGCAGAGACATGGACAAATGGAACAGAATCAAGAATTCAGAAACAAATTCAAATACCTACAATCAACCGATCTTTGACAAAGCAGAAAACATACACTAGGGAAAGGACACTCCATTCAACAAATAGTGTTGGAAAAATTGGGTAGCCCCATGTAGATGAACGAAGTTGGACACCTATCTCTCACCATACGCAAAAATTAACTGAAGATGGATTTAAGACTTAAATGTAAGACTCAAAAACTATAAAATTTCTAGAAGAAAACCTAGGAAAACTCTTCTTTGGCCTGGACAAATAATTTATGACTGAGATCCCAAAAGCAAAAGCAACAAAAGAAAAATAAATGAGACTTAGTTAAGTCAAAAAACTTCTGCACTGCAAAAAAAAAATCAATAAACTAAATAGGCAACCTGAAAAATGGGAAGAAATATTTGCAAACTATACATTTAATAAAGGAGTAATATCCAGAATATACAAGGAACTCAAACAAATCAGCAAGAAAAATGGAAATAACCCAATTAAGAAGTGGACAAACCATAAATAACAACCACTGGGGAGAGGAAACCTTATTTTGTAAATGATGTGGAGAAAACTGGGTGACTACATGCAGAAGAATGTAACAGAACCCCTACCTATCACCGTATACAAAAATCAATCCTAAATTGATCAAAGACCTAAACATAAACCCTCAAACTATGAGAAACTTAGAAGAAAATGCAGAATACACTCTTATGCACATTGGAATAGGCAACCAATTCTTGATAAAATCCCCAAAAGTGTATGTCATAAAATATAAGATAGACAAGTGGGAACTCATCAAACTGAAAAGCTTTTGCATAGCAAAAGAAACCATCAAGAGAGTGGGGAACAACTTATGGAATGGGAATAAATATTTGCTAATTGTATATCTGACAAAGGCCTAACATTCATGATTTACAAGGAACTCAAACAAACTAAAAGGAAAAAAACCCAAACAGTTCTATTTAAAAATGGGCAGAGGACATGAATAGACCCTTCTTAAAAGAAGACATATGAACAGCCAACAGATAAATGAAAAATGCTCAGCCTCACTAATCATCAGAGAAATTCAAATCAAAACCACACTGAGATACCACCGGTCTCCAGTAAGGATTGCCATAATTAATAAATCAAAGAAAACAATAGATGCTTGCACAAGTGTGAAGAAAAGGGGACACATTTACACTGTTGGTGGGAGTGCAAACTAGTCCAACCCCTGTGGAAAATAATGTGACCATATCTAAAGGAACTAGAATTTGACCTTTCATATGATTCAGCAATCCCTCTCCTGGGAATATACCCAGAGGAACACAAATCGTTCTACAAAAAAGACACCTGCACACCCATGTTTATTGACACACTGTTCACAATAGCAAAAACATGGACCAACCTTACTGCCCATTGAAAGTCGACTAAATAAAGAAAATGTGATACATATGCATGACGGAATATTATGCAGCCATAATGAAGGATAAAATCATGGACTCTCCAGCAAACTTGATGAGTTAGAGACAATCATTCTTAGCCATCTATCACAGAAACAAAGAACCGAATACCACATGTTCTCACTCATAAGTGAGGCCTGAACATTAATCACAACAACAAAGAAAGGGATGGACAGTCTCAGGACAATGTCAGAGAAGGGAAGAGGGAGAGGCATTTAACAAAGCATACCTAGTTCTAAACCAGGAGAAGTGAGGACCAGCTGGAGGCTCAAACTTCACCTGTACATACTTGACTTATGTACCTAATCCTGACTTTTACCCCACATATTTGTAATAAAACTAAAAAAAAGTGGGCAAATAACATGGACAAGCATATCTCAAAAGATGATATGCAAATGACCAATACACATATGAAAAAATGCTCAACATCACTAATCATCAGGAAAATACAAATTAGAAGCAGTGAGATATCATCTTACCCCAGTCAGAAGCTCATTATTAAAAAGTATAAAAATGCCATTTGCCAATAGAAAAAAAATGCAAATTAAAACTACCACGCAACCACTAGAATGACTAAAATAAATAATTTTGATACTACTTGATGAGAGTGTAGAGTAATTGGAACACAAATATTGCTGGTGGGAATGTAAAATGGTACCATCGCTCTGGAAACACTCTTGGCAGTTTCTTATAAAGTTAAACATATATTTATCATATGATCCAGCAATTCCACTCCTGGGTGTTTTCCCCAAATAAGTAAAATATCATGTTCACACAAAAACTTATACATAGTAGTTTATGCAAGCTCTCTTCGTAATTGCCCCCAATTGGAAATAATCTAATGTCCTTCCATGGTGTGTTAGCACCTATGGCTGCTGTAACAAATTACCACAAACTTAGTAGCTTGAAAAAACATCCACTTATTTTCTCACATTTCATCAGTTCAGAAGTCTGAAATGAGTCTCATTGGATGAAAATCAAGGTTTTGACAGGATTGCATTCCTTTCTGGAGGTAATAAGGATGAACCCATATTCTTGATTTTTCTGGTTTCCAGAGGCTGCCTGTATTCTTTGGCTCATGGTCCCCTTCCATTCTTTTTTTTCCCCCTCTGGGAATAAAATAATAAGTAAAGCATAAGCATGTTTTCCTTTAGATGGTACTGTATAAGGAAGAATTCAAGATTATGGTATCTTCAATAGCATGTGGTAAGTGCTATGATATGGGGTAGCCTGGAAAAGTATGTAAAAGCAAAAGCTAATACCAGCTTGGATCATCTGTGGCTTGATTAGATGATACATATGAAGAAATATAGAGAGGAAATGGATTATTCCTATGAAAATTGGGGGCAAATTGGATTATACCGTTTATTTATTTATTTTTAATTACTATTTTTTAAAGGTCCCCTTCCATTCTTAGTCAGCAGCAGCTAGCTGAATTTTTCTCACAATGACATTCTTTTGGTTCTAACTCTTCTGCTTCACTCTTCTCCATTTAAGAACCATTATAAGCCGGGCTTGGTGGCTCAGCCTGTAATCCCGCGCCTTTGGGAGGCTGAGGTGAGTGGATTGCCTGAGCCCGCGGGTTCGAGATCCACCTGGGCAGGCGAGACCTCATCTCTACAATAAATCAAAAAATCAGCCGGGCGTGGTAGTGCATGCCTATAATTCTGGCTACTTGGAAGGCTGAGGCGGAAAGATCGCTGGAGCCCAGCAGGTCGAGGCTGCGGTGGCCGGGAGCAGGCACTGCACTCCAGTCTGGGAGACAGAGTGAGACTCCAACTCAAAAAAAAAAAAAAAAAAAAAAGAACCATTATAACATTGGCCCCACCTGGCTAATAAATAATAATTCTGTGTCTTAGGGTCAGACGATTAGCAACTTTAATTCCCTCTTGCTATATAACATATTTACAGATTCTGGGGATTAGAATCTTTGTGGGGGCCGATTAATCTGTCTACCACAAAAGGACAAATGGATAAACTGTTCTACATCAATACAATCAAATCCTATACAATTCTATGCATCCATACAACAAAATCAGTAACGAATGAACTTTTGACACACACAACTTGGATGAATCTCAAAGGGGTTATACGGAATTAACAAAGCCAATTTTAAAAGGTTATATACTACATGTGTCTGTTTATAGGACATTATAAAAAATGCAAATTTATAGTGATAGAGAACAGATCAATGACTGCTAGGGGATAGATATGGGGGTGGGGTATAACCAAGGTGATAGCACAGGCAGTTCTTTAGGGTGGTAGACTTGTTCTATATCCATGAGCATGGACTTAGAACATTATGGTGGTGGTAACATGAGACTATATGTATATATTAAAATTTATAGAACTCTAACTCCAAAAATGAAAAAAGTTTATTTTATCATGATAATCTTAAAAATGAAGTAAAAAAAAATCATAAAATTGTATACTGAACACATATATACACACACGGGTACTCACTGTAGTATGTAATAGTACTAACATACAGAAAACTGATCCAAAATGTTACGCCAGACTCTAGCCCTATGGTGGTGAATTCACAAGCACTTCCCTGGTTCTCATCACAGCTTCCCTGAATCGCTTAAGCTATCTGAGCCTAATTTTTTTCACCTTACAATAAAGATCATCTTAACCTTATTGGGTCATTAAAGGATGACATTGTATATGTAAATATTCTAGCAAATAAAAGGATGCTCAAATGTGTTCACTGCTTTGTTTTTGCCAACCTGTGAGTGTCTCTGAACTCTCAGAACTTCTTGTTCTCAAAGACTGAGGACATGCAGGGTTTGGAACAACCTAAGGCTATAAGACAAGGGACAAATCTTTTAAAGAGAGACAGGTAGGATCACAGAATGGTACAAAGGATGCTCCTGAGATGCGATAGCTCCCAGCAAAAATATATAAGGTCTATGTATGAGATCTGTTTTATGTCTGTTTTCTAACAAAGGCAATCAAGGATTTTCACCATTAACATCTTTACACATATCCTCCCTGCCTTTCTCTAGTCAGGTCTGCCCGTGTCTTGTCCTAATATTACCTCCATTGACCTCATAAATGACTGGTGAGTTGGATCAGAATGGAAAGGTCATCCATACATTTATTTTTTTCTATTCAAACAGCACATACTAAGTATCTCCAAGTGCCAGGATTTGAGTTCAACCCTGGAGATACAAACACGGATCCGTCTACATCCCAGTCCTTGTTCACAGTCTAGTTATTGAGGCTCACAAGACATGAGATTGGTGGCAGAGGCGGGGGTGGTAGAGTCTGTCACTTTGAATGTTAAAACAGATGAGTCTTCAGTTTAAACTTGGAGAGCTCCAGAAATCTAAATCCAGTTTAAACTTGGAGAGCTCCAACCAGAAATCCAAAAGATTTGAGTGGAAAAAAGCATTCAACAAGGGAGTATCAAAGAGTAAAGTAAAAAATACATCTGAGAACAGGTGAGTACTAAAAAATATTGAATAAAGATGAGCATTTTTTTTTTCTGGACTCGATGCAATTCCCACTCACATTGCACACAGAATGGGAGGACCATTGTCTACTTGGCAAGTAGAAATTTGTAAACTGACTTAGGTTTCTCATAGAGGAAAACTGGTGTTATACATGAGCCTAATGAGAATAATTATCAAGTGGTTACAACTGATGAGTTGTGTTATTTATCACACTGAAGTCTAATACTAGCCTAGAATTAGAAATGACTTCAGAACATTTCAAATCTGTCACGTGGTCTATTCGCTTCCAAGGAGAATGATTATGCATAAACATATTTCAGGGCTTTCCTGTAACCCTGCTCTTCCCAGATCACTGAGATTGGATGACTTTGTAAAACAAATATGCTTTCAAGCAATAGACCTCTATAAACATTAGTAATTGTGGGGGAAAAATCACTCTTTACATGTATCTAGGACTTCACAAGACCCCAGGACTGTTCCTCTTCGGTGCTTCCCAGCTCAGGGCATGGCTTCTCCATCCAGCTGGTTCTCAGACCAGAATCAAGTCCTATTCCTTTTACTACCTAAACACCTTTCAATTCAATTTTCTTCTGTGCATTTTGCCACCACCATCACCATTCTGGAATAAGCCTCCATCTTCTTTCAACTTGGTTACCGCAGTGGTCTAATTGGCTGGCCTGTACTCACTCTGTCGCTCTCTAATGCATTTCACTCTGCAGGCAGAGTGATGGTCTTAGAGTACAAAAGATCATGTCCCCATGGCCCCAATGGCTTCCCTTGCTCTCAAGGTAAAGACACGATTTTTGAATGTGGCCTGTAGGCCCCTTAGTGAGTTGGCCCCAACTAATCCCTGTAGACTTACTTTGGACCATTGCAGTCACACTAACACTCAGAGGGTGATGTAAGCAGTAAGAAATGTTGCTTGCAATGCTTGCAAGAGAGTCCAACATTTGGAAGAATGGGACATCCTGAAAAAAAAAGATAAAGCATGTATTTAAGTGAAAATACTACAGTAGCAATCAGTCTGGCTATTATTCTTATTGCTCAAAAAATGGAAATTCCTTTTTTGATTATCAGGTCTGCAAGGATCATTACAATTCTGAAGACCCCAAAGTATAAAAGTAGGGATAAACTTGTTTTAAACTTTCAGGAAGGGGCTTAAGCCTTTAGTACTTTGGGGGACAAAAGATAGACAGACTATTTATGATTTTCATGTTCATGTCAAGTGCAAAGTTGCTTTTATTTTTCCCTCTGACTGTCTATGCAATGTGTACACTTAATTATAATGGTGGCAGGACAAGGTGCCATTGTTCATTTTGCTTATCTTTTAGTTCCTTGTGCTCATTCCAGGTCTCTTTTTTCTGGGGCTTTTGCATATCTTGTTCCCACGGCATGGGAGGCTCTCCCCTCTCTTGTCCCCTAGTCAGCCTCTGGTTTTCCTTCAGACTATAGCTCAGTTATCATTACAACAGGAAAGCCTCCTCTGACCTCAAACCTAGATCAGATCTCCCTAATACAACTTCTCACAGCACTGTGTACCTCTGCCTTGGGGTATTTGTCACGGTTAGAGTCGACATTTGCTGTTTAACTTTTTAATACCCAATATCTAATTTTCCCGGTAGACTCAGGTAAACCATATGGGAATAGACCATGTCTATCTTTGCTCCATCATTGCATCTCCAGGCCCTGGATGAGTACATGGCATATAGTAGGTGCTCAATAGATTAGATTTCCACATAGGTATCTTTTTTGATTATCATTTGATTTCCTATGAGGTAGGCAAGACATTCATTGCTTTCCTCATTATTCCCATTTGACTGATGATGAGATCAAATTTCAAGAATGTCTAAATGTCTTGCTACAGAGCCTGTATGCTTAATAAGCAAGGGACTGGAAGCACAATCCCTTCCAGTTAGGTCACCTCGTCCTCTGGCTCCAAGGACCTAATGAATTCATTCCAGTGAAGGGTCAGGTGCATTGAAAACACATTGTTATGTGTCCGGGGGTGTGGGAGGGATGAAAGGTAGAGATCGTCTTTCAGAAACTATTCTCACATATCTGACTTGGTAAATGTCAGATCAGATAGTCCCCAATACCTTGAAAAGGGCAAAGAGACAGTGAGTCCTGCAATTACATACGAAATAAATACGAAAGTCCCAGATACCTTTGTCCCTGTTCTTTCAGCTTAGAGATAAGCATATATCAAAACAGACTGATAATACTGCTACTTGTTTAAAGCTAGAAATTTAAGAGTAGGCGCCTGTTTGACTTCACATAATAAAACGTTAATTGAGCTTCACTGTTGCAAAAAGTAAGAATATGCATTTGCATAATGGCAAATGTGTCGGGTCTTCAGTAAATCTCTGATATCAAGACTCCATGGTTAGAGCAGAGCTCACGTTTGAAGCAGCATTTTCTCCAAGCTTACTTTGAAAGTATCAATTCCAGACTTAATCCCGTGGGCTCCTCTGAGCTTATGGTATGTGATTTGATGGGAGAAGCACAGTCTGCCCTACTTTTGGCTTGAGCATAGTGTCTCAGAACTCGTCTCTGCAATTTATGTTCACCTACAAAGCAAATGACATACACTTATGCTTAATTGCCTCCTTGTGTTGCCCAGAATTTAGTGTCTGAGTTGATTAGGAGTGGATGGCTCTGAGCTAATTCCACTTCAAGAAATTACTCTGCTGTCTCTGCATTCCTGTAGATTGGTGGAGAGTGAGGGGCAAGGAAGGGAAAACATCTTCACTTTGGATGAGTGGAGGCAAGTGTGGTGGGAAGTTTGGGTGCTCGAAAGAGCTGTGCCAACTCTAGGCCTGCTGGGTAAGAATATCCAAGGCTTCCCCAGAAGGATAGCAGGGACCATAACAGTTGTTTAGAGATGGGCGCCCCTCATCGAGTGACGGGTGAAGTGTACTTCTAAGGGACACTGGGAGGTAGGGGGCCGGGACACAGCTGGCACATGACTGTGGGCTAAGCTTATAGAGAGGTACATCCAAGGGTCCCATGAGGCACCATCGTCTCAAGGACAATTTTTCTTAAAATGTTAAAATGACCCCAAGATGCCTGAGAGTAGAGATGCAGCTACAAGTTATACAAGGTAAGGATTATCAGAGGAGACCAAAATCACTAGGTTTGATGTAAGTTTAGGACCTAAGCAGCTTTCTTTTTATAAAAATTTAATTTTTTTAAATTTTAAAGATGTGGGGTACAATTCGGGTTAGGTATACAAACGTTCATTATGCAGGTGCCCTTGTTGATGAGGTGTGCTCTCCCCTCCCCTGGCAGTTTCCTACTGCTGCCAATCCCATCCCTACTCCCTGGCAGTTTCCCACTACCTTCAAATCCCTTTCTTATAGTATCATGATAATTGTTCAAGGTCCACTTATGAGTGAGAACATATGGTACTCAGTTTTCTTTTTCTGTGATAGATCATTGAGTATGGTAGACTCTAAATCCATCCAAGTTACTACGAAGTCCATATGTTTGTCCTTCTTTGTGACTGCATAATATTCCATTGTGTATGTGTACCACATTTAAAAAAATCTAGTCCAGTTTGCTGAACAGTTCATGATTTTGCCCTTCTTTATGGCTACATAATATTCCATCATGTATATGTACCACATTTTCTTTAGTTAGTCTATTGTCAACAGGCAGTAGGGTTGGTTCCATGTTTTTGCTATTATGAATAGTGCTACAATAAACATGTGTGTGCAGGTATATTTTTTTGTAGAATGATTTGAGTTCCTCCGGGTATATTCCCAATAGGGGGATTGTTGGGTCAAATGGAACGTCAATTTCTAGTTCTTTCAGAAATCCTAAGCAGCTTTCTTATTATTAAAGTTTTATTGTTCATGCGTGCTCCTCAGCCACCCTCCCTGTTTCCCGGGGGAATCAACCTCCTCCCAGCAATCTCCCTGGCTACAGGAAGGGGCAGTAGGAAAAGGACCCTCTTCGACATGGGGATTTGGATTGGCACTAGGAGATTCCAGTGGGTCTAGTTCTTCTGTCTAATTGAGGAGATGTATGCAAACCTGAGAACTTTTGGCAGTGGTTATTCTGTCATATGAGATGAAAAAGATAGACAGGTACCCTAAACCAAGAAAAAATGAAGCAGATGCACAGAAAAAAATGGGGACATGAGACAAAGAAAGACCATTTTCTGGTTCCTTACAACCTTTCATTCCTGGGTTCCTGAGACCCAACTGTACTCTGTTCTTGGGTTTCCTGAGACATCCTTGAGTCCTTATATTTAATCAGGTTTTTACCTAGGCAAAAGCCATTTTGGTCTCTGTTAAATGATTCTCCTTGTAGGAGATGTCAAAGAAGTATGTTATTTATATGTGTCATCATGACAGCTCTAGTTACAGTAACAATAGCAGTAGCACTATGAAAACAAAGTAAAACCACAAATGAAAATAAACAGAGGCTATTTATTCAGAGGTGGCTATAAGAAGGGAGTCAGTCACCATCACTTGTGTTTGTCAGAGTCTCAAAGGCAGACAGGGAAATAGAAAAGCTTTGCAGTGAAAAAAAGGGAAAGCTTCAGGTGTGCCCTGAATGGAGCTTATTAGCACGGGGAGGCAAGAGGCAGGCCAACTGGAAGCCAGGCATTTGAATTGCTTGGGGAGCATATTTGACTTTTTCTGGTTGAGGCTGAACTGGGAGAGGGGGTGAAATAGGGAAGCTGGCAGTTGCTGACTAAGTCCTGACCCGTCTAGACCAATTGCTGCAGAGGTTGTGGGTCAGAGAGTCCTATTGTCATCAACGGTCTGGCCAATGTCTGTTTGTACCTTTAGGCATTCAGAACACATATCCACTGAGTACCTCATAAATGATAAAACTGACAGTATCATGCCTGGCTGCATGTGAACATCACCTGGGAAGCATTAAAAATTACAACTTTGGCCCAGTTAACCTAAAATCTCTGGGGATGGAGCCTAGCGGAAGGTGTTTTAAACACTTCTCCATGTGATACATAGCCTGGGTTAACAAGCAAATGAAGAATTGATACATTCTTTGCTAAGGCTGCTAACTCATCCATTGATCTTCTTTTTCTGGAAGACACATGATTGGCAAGGGCTTGTAAAAAAAAAATAGGCAGACTGGTAAGACTCAGAAGTCATGAAATAAAGAAAGCAGCTTCACTAGGCGCAAAGTAGGTGCTAACTAAATATGTGCTAGAGAATGAACGTTCTTCCTGATATTTTTGTGCACTTGCAAGGATGTTCCCCGATGGAAAAGGCTCCATATGATTGAAAAAGGATATTTAGAGGATTTCACGTAATAAGATCTGTCATTTACTCTACGCATTTCAGGTTCCAGACATTACTCTGAACGCTTTGTATATTATCACACCTACCTCTCACGAGTTTTAACTGAAATGGAGATTAACCCCAAAGTTACTGCTTGCTCCCAGATGATCATTTTAGATAATCTAAGTATTTGCTTAACAAGCACTGATTGAGCACTTATGCGCCAAGACTATTTTAGGTTCTGGGAATAAAACAGTGAAAATAATAGGTGTGGTTTTTCCCTCGTGGAGCTTAAAGTATAGTGTGAGACATTAACATTAATAAGATAATTACATGATAGGTCATAACAAATTGTATTTAGGGTTTTGAAGAAAAGGTACGGAGAGCTAATAATTGGAAAATATTTCTATGAAGAATCAAAGAGTGGATATTTTAGGTTTGTGGGCCACAGAGTCTCTGTTGCAACTACTCACCTCTGCTGTTGTAGTGTAAATCCTGCCATATAAAATACATAAATGAATGAGTGTGGCTGTGTTCCAATAAAACTTTATTTACAGAAATAGGAAGTTGGTCCGATTTGCCCCAAGGGCCATAGCTTGCTTGAGATGAAAGGGAAATGGCAGAGGACACGTTCTGAAAAAACTGGAATAAGAAGGCAGGACATTTCATATTTACAGATAACTCTGCATTAGAATCTTCACCTATACATGAGAAACCTAAGGGTGATAAAACAAACAAACAAACAAACTAGAAATGCTTTCTCTGAATAAAACTCTAACTCAGTGTCATTTTTAAAATTCTGTAATTCCTATTGGGGAAAATGTTCAAAAATCTTCCCCAAGTTATCAGTTAAGAGATGATATTATTTGAAGACAGAAGAGTTACAATGAAGGATGTGGTATTAGTTTTAAGTCTCTTCTTGCTATTCACAAACTAGAGACCCCAACAGCTGGATATTTCTGTAAAAAACACTGAAATTTCAATTATAATACCATTGTCATTTTTGGTTCTTTATCACTACAGCTTTTCAAAAGATAAAAAAATTATTTTGCATTCAAATTTTTTATAAATCAAGTTTTAGTTGTCCTTATCTAGCATCAATTTATTTTTATAATATTTTATTTTAATTAATTATATCTTCAATAACATAGCAGAATAACTTATTTTAATGACTTTTTTATAAGTTAATATTTTAATTTCATTTTAGTAATAAGTGTAAACATGTTTGCCTTTGGAATATATTAAACACTTTCTATTTTTTAGTTAAATGAATTGTTAAAATAAATATTACTCATTTTATGCTTACAGCAATCATATGAGTATTAATAGGATTAATCCTACTGGTATTATCCCTATGTACAAATGAGAAGATTGAAGTTCAGAGAGGTTAGGGAACTTGCCTAAGGTCACACAGTGGTAAATGGCCGAACTGATATTGAAAGTTACACTCTCTGTCTCCAGAGTCCATGATCTTACCCATGATGCCATGCTGACACTTTTTGAAGAAGAAAACAGTGATGTTAAAACTTGAAACACACTGGAATTTTCGCATGTCCATTTTGTCCCTGTATTGCAGTTACTACATTTGAGCTTTAAACTGAGGGATGAGTTAGTATCAGCTGGGTAAAAAGGGAGGGGGAAGAATATTTCTGCTAAAGGAAGAGCGAAGAGGTAGGCGCTGCCATGGCTCAAAGAAGGAGGTGTGAGGAGGCTTCTCATAGCCAGCTGTCCTGCATATGTTCAGCATAACCAAAAGCACTTCTGTTTTCCTTTCTTTGGCTGTTAAGAAAATGCCCGGAGCGGCCACTGCACTCCAGTCTGGGTGACCGAGTGAGACTCCAACTCAAAAAAAAAAAAAGAAAATGCCCCCGTGTGCTAGGAGCCCTAGCATGAACAGAAATTAAATTTATATTTTCATATATTGATAGATTGTTGATATCTACTTCTTGGCGCATGTGGACCAGAAGTGAGAGACAGTCATTGGAGAAAGTAGGTCTTGGATAGTGAGGGGAAACGGAAAGAAAGTAAGTGGTTTGGGTGATGGAGGGGTAGAGGAAGTTGGAAGTAACGGGAAAAACTGACTAGAGTAATCAGAAGAGCTCCAAATTCAAATCCTTCATCATAGTAGGAGGTTATTCTTTTTCTGGGCAAAACATGGGCAGAAATGGTTCTTATTGTACTTCCCTCACCTCAAGACCCTTTGACTTTTACATACCAGCTTTTCAAATGGTGCCTACGCCTGGATTGCAGAGCAAGAAAGGTCTGTTCTCAGACCACCATTTACAGTTCCTTATTAATTTACACTGCTGCATGGACTCTCCACTCTACGAGGTTTGCAAATCACCAGAAAGTCCATCTCACTCATCCCGCAATCAGATGCTCCCGTTCCCTTCCCCAGGATAAGGTCAGGCAAGTTAGCCATTTCCAGAGGTGGTCTGTTTTCAGAGAGCTTCCTTTCTAAACTTCTGCCCAATTCCACACTCTTCTCTTTCTATACCCACCCCAGTCACTCTGATGCCAGGGGCTCACCTGGGGGCACTCACACGGTGACACCTTTGAGAGCTTTCTTTATAATGCGTCTGCCATGGGGCCATTTACCCATAGTCATATTTTTATTTTATTTTATTTAAATGTAAAGATGTGGAGTACAATTCAGGATTAGGTATCCTAGTGGGTCTCCCTCTGCTCCCTGCTTCACCTGGTTTGAGATCAGTTACCCTTACTGATGTTGTGTGTTCCCCCCTTCCCCTGGCAGATACCTGTACATGCATATTTATTGTAGTATTATTCACAATAGCAAAAACATGGAACCAATCATGCTGCTCATTGAAAGTGGACTGAATAAAAAAAAAGGTGGTACATACACACAATGGAATATTATGCAGAAGGACAAAATTGTGAACTTTGCAGCAACCTGTATGGACTTAGCGTCTACCATACTCAGCGATCTATCACAGAAGCAAAGAACTGAGTACCACATGTTCTCACTCGTAAGTGGACCCTGAACATTTTCTGTAATACTATAAGTATACAACTTTAAATAACCAATTGTCTTGATACCTCTTTGGGGGAAAAGGCTCAGAATGGGTAACCACTCCCACGGCTTTCCCCATGCCACCTGTTGCTGTTATCTCAGCCCCCAGGGAAGGACTTTGCCTTCCCACTATGTATTTTAATCCCTTCTCAATGACTACATTAATTATGCTTGTGTTCTGACACTCCAAGCCCTACTCTCCACCCTCTCACTGGCAGGACTCTTCTATAGGGGAGGAGGAGAATCGACTCCATTCCCACAAGGAGCGATTCCAAACCCACACAGCATTTCTCTTCTCTCTGCTAGATATCCTTACCTCACCCAAAGGATTTTTTTTTTTTTTTGAGTTGGAGTCTCACTCTGTCGC
>NW_007041259.1:198203-263883 GCF_000164805.1 Carlito syrichta
CTCACCTCAGCCTCCCAAAGGCGCGGGATGACAGGCTGAGCCACCGAGCCCGGCTCCCCCAAAGGATTTTAATGCCCCAATCTGATTTTTACCCTTGGATTATGTCCCCAGTGGGTCTTGCAAAGTGATTCCCCCAGACAAAATAAGCATGATGCCCTAGGTGTGATCAACTGGTGTTGCATGATGTCATCATTTATTCATTCTTTTATTCATCCCCCAAACCTATGTTCAGAGTTTACTACACACCAGCCATTCTGCCAGCCAGAAGAGAGTAAGACCTGCATCCTCCTTCTTCAAACTCAGCATGTAGTGGGAGAGAATTACAATGCAGAGAATTACAATGCAATAACCATGCTGCATTGCATCCTGAGTTTTAGATGCTTTCTGATCCCGGTACTAGGCTTCTACTGAGGGAGATTACAATGCATTTGCTTTTATGGCAAGCACATTATACTTCATGCGTTTGTCAAAATATTTAGCATTAAAAATCTTGGAAGCAAAATTACTTACCAGGTAAAGTGAAAGGGCGAAATGCCAAAATGGAGTAACTTTAGCCAAAGAGCAGCCATTTTAAGCTTTGTCGTGCTTCTTTAGTGTTTTATTTTAACTTGCCCTCTAATCAGGGGGCAGAACCCATCTACCAGGGGGAGTCATTGATGATTGTCTTGCAACTCCCCCACCTCAACATGCTTTGTACTAGCTAACTAAATACTTTTATCCAAAGTATTTGTCTTCCTGCCATAAAGGGTCAAGCTGACCTAACTTACTGTGATCAGCCCTTTGTGACTTATGTGACACAAAACATCACCCTATCACCATGGCAACAGTTCCTGGGCTTACCCACTCTTCTCATCTATGTGACTGACCCCCCATACACCTGCCATCCGTCACTGTGACATCAGCTCCTGTGAATACTTGCCCGCCTTGCCCACCCCCCCAAAAAGTTTCGAAAGACCCCTAGTCTCAAGCTCTGGCGGCCATGCTTTCTTTAAGCTCTGGTCTCCCGCTCCAACTTGGAGAGGTGGATTTCTCTATCTCTCTAATCTACTTTCTTTCCTAATCTCTGTGCAATTCTTTGCATCTTGCTGGTGGCACCAGCTTCCTGACCTAACATCAAGATTGTTGAGTCTTTACTCCCCCAAATTACAAAAATCGTATCATGGCAGCTGGAGACAAGACCAGCAGCCACTTAATACCTGACCAATTTATCATGTCATGGAACAGGTGTGGGGAGAAAAACGATTGTCTGAAGCAATTAGTAAAACAATCACATTAAAAACAATAATCACATAATAAAGGGAGCCCACTGAGAGGGACTAGGCTAGCTGTTTTATTTCGGTAATTAATAATCATAAACAAATGAGGATTGTCAAAATTATCAAAACAATTAACCTTCTGCTAAGCAGTAAGACAACCCAGTGCAGGTCTTAGGAAGCTGGTTAAGCTTGTGATAAATGTGACTCAAGAGGCCACGTCCAAAAGGTTTAGTTCAAAAAATGTGGGATCTGGTTCCAGGAAGAGTGACAATAAATTAAACAGCTCAGTGTGGACCAGTGGCTCTGCAACTTGACTGTGCATCAGAATCGCCCAGTGGGTTTGTTAAAACACAGATTGCTGGGTCCACTCTCAAAGTTCTAAAATCATCAAATCTGGGATAAAACCTCAACATTTATATTTCTAACAAGTGTTCAGGTGAGGCGGATGCTTCTGGTCAGGGACTCCACCTTGAGAATTGTGGCTATGGACATTGACTTGACATTAACATCACCTGGGGAGTTTAAAAAAAAATGTCCAGGCCTTCCCAGAATAATTAACCAGAATTTTCAAAGGTGCACTGCTGGCTACAGTATTTTTTTAAAGTTCACCAGGTGATTCTTCTGTGTAACTAGAGTTGGGAACTACTAGGTAGGGTATATGCCAGCAGAAAACACTAGTAACTCTTAGAATTATGTAAGCATAATTATGTGGCAAAGAAGATTTAAAAAATAAGAGGTTAAGGCCTGAAGGCTTCAACTAGAATCCAAAATGAAGCCATAAGAACCAGGGCATCCTGTTTCAGGGTGACTTTGAGTCACCGTAGTTTCCAGGTGAAAACATGTTTAACATGTAGAATAGCATAGGAATTTCATCTAAATCTGATTTGCAAGAGGAGAAGTACTTTGGGTTGATTTATTGTGGAAGAAATTATGAAATCTGGAGAAAACTGAGAATTCACCCCCAAAAATGTAAGCAGCCACTAGACAGGAGTGAATTTTAATCTTGTTTGTAAAAAATTGCACTACTTTGTCTTTGTAAATGATACACTAGTGTCTGTAAACTCCCAGTCCATTCTGTGGGAAACAACTCTGCAAAAGTTTTGGTCTAGAGCAGGGGTCCCCAGCTCCCGGACCACAGACCAGTACCTGTCTGTGGCCCGTTAGGGACCAGGCCACACAGCAGGAGGTGAACAGTGGGCAAGCCATTGAAGCTTTGTCTGTATTTAGAGGCCCTCCCCATCAGGCATTACTGCCTGAGCTGCACCTCCTGTCAGATCAGCTGAAAAGCCTGCTTTCATTTCCATCATCCTGTCTTTGTGAAGCAGGGTTTTCTGCAGTGACAGCGACCAAAATGAGATTATGGAGCAGACTGGACATAAACAATGCACTTCAGGTGTCACTGCCTCCCATCATCCCCAGATGGGACCGTCTGGTTCCAGGAAAACAAGTTCAGGGCTCCCTCGGATTCTGCATGATGGCGAGTTGTATAATTATTTTGTTATATATTACAATTTAATAATAATAGAAATTAAAGTGCACAATAAGCGTAATGTGCTTGAATCATCTTGAAACCATACCCCCACCCCCACCCCCATGGAAGAATTGTCTTTCATGAAACTGGTCCCTGATGCCAAAAAGGTTGGGGACTGCTGGTCTAAAGGACAAAGAGTTTTCTTCTTTATCCCGCCCTGCCCCTCCTGCCCCAGGTGATTGGGCCTGGGACATCACCTGACAGAAAGTCAGCTAAACATCTACCCGTGGCAAGCTGGGGTTCAGACTGGGCTTTCTGCCCAGACAGGAATGATGGATATTGCTGTGCCAATCAGATCTCCTCTTTCATCATTGGCATCGGAAATAAGGGAAAAATAAGGCAGGTGGTGGCATAAGGCAGATGAGGGCATCCTAGAGAAAAGTAGACGTGCCAAGAAGCTGTCCTGATAACGGAGGAGCCCAAAGAGCTGATTCCTGAAACACCCTGAACATTCTAAGATCCCAATCCCTCTCCATCTTCTGAGTCCAGTTGGCCCAAACCCAGTGAGTGAATTTCCATGAGATTCTTCTTCCGTCCTTGCCGCGGAATCAGACTTCCTGGGTTCAAATTTCAGCCCTACGCCTTATTTGCTGTGTGGCTTCCCGTAGGCCACTTAGTGTTTCTGGAACCAAGGCTAATAATAGAACCCTCCTCATGTAGTCGGGGGGAATAAGTGAAATATAAATGTAAAAATCTTAGCCCAGTGCCTGGTACCATGTAAACATGTCATCAGTGCTAGCTACTATGACAGCTTAATACAAGATATTATTGACTCACATAAGTGTTCTCTGAAGATGAATAAGTTTCTGTCAGAGGTTGGTAAAAGAGCCTGACAGTCAGCGTGACTCTCACCTATAGGTCTTTTACCTATGACTGTGAATTGGTTAAAGCTGTGGCAGCAGGAAAGCCATCTGGAACTTTTGGATAAGCATTAATAAATCATTGCTGGACCTCCAGGGAGCTATGTGAGCCTTCATTTAAGAGGCAAGGATGCCCACAGGCAACTAAAATACAGCCGTGGAGATAAGAAAAGCTCCACTAATTAAAATATAGCATGTGTGGTCATGAGGGACTCATCAACCTACCTGTGATCTTACATTTACTTCATCTGCTCTGAGATGTCATGCTCTAGTCCTGTCTTCTGGGACAGGATGCAGACATGTGAAGTTCCAGTAGGCAAAGCAGGCATAAATGCTTCAATTTTGAAAGTAGGCAGCAAGCAGGGCTTCTTTAGCAGGCGAACTTACACAATCAGAAGATTTGTGCCAAACCAGAGTGACTTTTTCTGTCTCTATTGGCTACAAGCTTGTAGGAGAAGAAATAACTGTGGAAATGCCTGCGGTTGAAAGGCTCTTGGAAACAGATACATACTAGACCTCCATATATAAAAATCTGGGCCGCCAGTTCTTCTGATCACTCACAGAAAAATTTGAAGTATTTAAACTGCCAAATGCACCTCTTACAAATTACAATAAAGTTTCAGCCTTCCTGAAAGGTTTTTGTGTTGGCTAGATAATTAAAATGTAATGGCATTCTCAGTATTAAAAATGAACTAAGTAAAATAAAATGTAGCATGACATAGCTCGAATCAATTGTAACTGGTTGGACTAGGAAGATAGAGATCGTGTTATTTAGAGCTTTCTGTGTTAAAGGAGGCATCCTATATCTGAATTATCCAATATGGTAGCAGCTAGCCACATGTATAGCCACATGCATACCAAAATATGACTGATATGACTGAGATCCTAAATTTTTAATTTCACTTAATTTTAGTTATTTGGATTTAAATTTAAGTAGCCATGTGTAGCTAGTGGCTACCATTTGGGAAGCTGCAGAAGGATCAAAGATTGGTCTAAATTTGAGGCAACTCAACGATGTTTCTTGCATGCGACATTTCAGAATTAACATAAGTCATTTTCTTTTTTTTTGAGTTGGAGTCTCACTCTGTCGGCCAGACTGGAGTGCAGTGGCCGCTCCCGACCACCGCAACCTCGACCTGCTGGGCTCCGGCGATCCTTCCGCCTCAGCCTTCCAAGTAACCGGAATTACAGGCATGCGCTACCACACCCGGATGATTTTTTGATTTATAGTAGAGATGAGGTCTCGCTGCCCAGGCGGGTCTCGAACCCGTGGGCTCAGGCAATCCACTCACCTCAGCCTCCCAAAGGCACGGGATTACAGGCTGAGCTACCGAGCCCGGCTAGTTATTTACTTCTCATTTGTCTTCTCAAAATACAAAGATAAAGTCAGAATGTACAATATTTACTTCCCAAACAGCTACAAAACAAAATGAGTTACCTGACCTTTCTGATTTGCTTAGATTGCTGACAAGGAGGCATTCATTACATATTTAACTATCTAAAAAATTACAGGAGTCACAGATTTCTAGAGTTTGAAGGTACTTTTAGAGGTTATGCAGGGTTTCAAAACTCAGGTTGTTTGGAAATGTTTGGGGATATTTTGAGTTGTTACAAAGACCAAGAGGTGCTACTGGTCAGAGACCAGAGATTTAAAATTCCCTACAATGTGCAAGACAGTCTCACATCTGAAAGCATTGTCCTGCTTCAATGCCGATTGGTTTCCCACTGAAAATATTTCTGCCTAACTATTTATTTTTAAAATTAGTAATTTGCCCCAGGAGATTAAGTGACCTGCTTTGAATCCCAAGGCTAGTGAGGTTGCTCTTAACACGCAGTTCCCTAGACCATGGCATAGAAGGCCAAGTTGTATCTGTGGATCCACAAAATACATTTGTGCTGTCACTCCCTAAGATGCACTATATTTTTCTGAGAAGTGAATGACTTCATAGCAAAAGAATATATTTTCATGCAGTTTATGATCCTTAAACTCAGAGTAAAATTCAAAGAAAAATTCTACTGAGTTGCTTGTGATACCCCCATAGACTGGTATGTGGGCATATATGGAGCCTCTACCTTCCCTTTGCTACGATGGCACAGTTGAGTATTATGAATGTGACCGGCTTGCAAAACCTAAAATATTTACTACCTGCCCCTTTTAGAAAAAGTATACAACCTGTGTCATCAATTATTTCAGTACTCTACAGCTAGTGTGATCATTGAGATTAGAACCCAGGCTATGGGAGCACTGAGCAGTTGGTAATTAGAGGTACCAAGGAAAGCTTCCCAGGAAAGTGATATTGAAGGATAAATAGTTGGAGAATAAGGTATGTTATAGGCCAAATTGTGTCTACCCACCAAATTCATGCGTTAAAGCCCTAACCCCCGGGACCTCAAAATATAACTGCATTTGGAGATAGGACCAATAAAGAGATTACGCTAAAATTTAGGCCAGTAGTGTGGGCCCTAATTCAGTCAGACTGGTGTTCTTATAAGAAGAGAGGATTAGAACACACAGAGAGACACCAAGGGGTGCACATGCACAAAGGAACAACCAGGGGACTGTCATCTGCAAGCCAAGGAGAACAGCTTCGGAGAAAACCAACTCTGCTGGCACCTTGATCTTAGACTTCTTACTTCCGGAACTGGGAGACAATTAATTTCTGTTGTTTAAGCCTCCTTCTCTGTGGTATTTGTTATGCAGCCCCAACAAACTAACATAGGGCAGACTAAAATGGTATTTTAGTTCAGGGAAATCAACATGGCTAGAATCTCAGGGGCATGACGAGCTGACATTTGTAGCCAAAGGTGAAAATATGTCCTAGGAGAATTGTGAGGATGGGAGTACTGGAGGAGGGGGGAGAAAAGATAAGACTGAAGAGGAATTGTAAGTGCTAAAGCTTTCATTGAATTCCCTGAGCAGAGAATAAACGATTCGAATTTGTTTTCTGAAACGGTAATGTGAGAATAGTGCCAGGGAGACCATGGGAAGTTTGACATTTATGAGCAAGAGAATGAGGAAGCCCTGAACCATGGTGCTGGGTGTGCAAAAGAGTGAGTGGATGTGAGACATTGCTGAGGAAAAAATAAATAAATAAAAGAGCTTTGCTGGCTAGCTCAAAGTGGAGGAAACTGTCTGCGATAAAGTGGAGGAAACTCTGTCTGGAATAAAGTAAAATTTCCACAAGTTTGAATCTGATCCTTAACCCAACTTCATACTCATTCCCTGCCCATTCATTGTAGGAAATGCTATTTTAAACATCCAAGTAAACTGTGCTTAAGTGTTAAGGTGGATAATAAGATACAAAATGACTTACTCTGAAAAGGAAATTTTGGGTAGAGAAAAATCAAGTCTCATGAATTAGAGCGGAGAAAGATAGGGATAGACTGGATCACTAAAACTAGACAGAATGATGAAAGATAGTTTATCAGTACTAGTATTGGAAGTATTGGAAAGTGGGTATATAGGGCTTACCAAACAGAGACAATAGCCTTAGAAATGAAATCTGTGGCTGTGAGGATGGGTTAGAAATTTATTGTGTTAATATAAACTTTAAACTGATGTCAGAGCCTTAAATAACATCATTGTTGTACAAAATGTGGGTGTTTTTATCCTGCATACAAATGTTTGCTCTTAGTAATGTGATATTCTTTGAAATTGATATTCTAAATATGCTGATGTTGACTACTAAATATGCTGATGTAAAATGTAGCCTAAGAAGAACCAGTTCAGCCATACCCAATGCCTGAAGATACCCTTCTTTTCAGAGGCCTTATTTGAAAAATGTTAGATACACTAAAATAAAAAATAGCAAACTAGCAATAGTTTAGAGCAACATAAATTTTCTTGTTGATCAAGTTACATATACCTTGTGAGTGTCAACCAGAGATTCAGGCTAGCAGAGAAGCCCTCATCTTAGAAATTGCCAGTTATCATGGTAGAAGAAAACATAATATAGCATTATATACGCTCTTAAATTTGCTACTCAGAAACATTACAAATCATTGGCCAAAGGAAGTCACGTTGTTATGACCGAGTAAGCAAGAAGTTACGCAAGCGAGTTGAGTCTAATTAATTATGAGTTTATTAAACGCGCGGGTCAAGAGTAGGCAAACACCAGAAAAACTCTTGGCAAATTGGTGCAGTTTGTGACAAGCTTTTACAGGTAAAATTTGCAGCATTGACTACGTAGCAACTTAGTGACCATAGCAACTATTAGCTAACAACTTGGCAACCAAAATGGGAACTTTTGATTGTTAGGGAGCTTTGATTAATTTCATGTCCCAGGTATAGCCAGTGCTCAGAAAGTCCCTGGAGTTCTGCCATTAAGATGCAGTTTAAGGTAGTTACATAGAGACAAGGAAGAAGAATCATTATACAATGGAGTTACCTTGATTAGGTCACTAGCAGAATATAAGAACAAACGATGAAAATGTCAAAGCGTAACATTTGATTTCAGTTAACAAAGCATACAATTACATGGAAGCTATGGCAAAGGAGTTCTGTAACGGTTAGCAGGCAACGGTCAGTATAACCTGGCCAAAGGAGACAAAGCTGGGGGCTTGTGGTTATGGAAACGTCACTGTAATCACACGTAGGCATTGATTCTTAGGTTAGGCAGGTAACTAAGATGAAAGTTTTAAACAAAATGGAGTAAGTTGGTTAATATTATTACTTTGCTAACAATTTGATTTTATTAACTGATATAGCTTATTTCAACATGGCCACACTTACCCTTCTACTAGATGGAAAATAAAATGCTGCCATGTGCCTGGAAGAAAAGAATGCTGAAATATCTGTGAAACAGAACATTTCAGGAAAGTTTTAATGAATACCTAGGGCAGAATATGTCTCAGGTCTTCAAAGCATGACCAGTAATATCTACTTTGTATTTTTATGTGAGATGGATGAAAGGACATAGCATGGAGTCAATATACCCGATCAGCAGCCATTTTAACATTGCTGAAATTTGTCTTATTTTTCTAGCGGTTCACTTTAATTTACCCTCTCTTCTCTAGCCAAGGACAGAACTGGTTTCTCAGAGGTAGCTATTGATAATTGTTTTACAACCCCCTTCCCAGCTTGTTTAGTACTAATTAGCTTTTCTATTTCAAGTATTTGCCTTTGCCCGTGAGTTCCAAGTTAACCTAATCAGCCCTTTGTGACCTTCATGCCACAGACAGACCATGGCAGCAGTCATGTGACTAACACATCCATCTGCCTGCTGTCCATCACCTGACATCAGAACCTGCGTTTACCTGCCCCTCCGTGATGACATGGAGGAGATCACCACCCAGTACCTGCCTTCATCAAAGGGAAAGTTTAAGAAGATTCAACCTGAAGCAGCCATTGGCTATTGCTTTGCTAAACTATGGTGTGTCCACATGGCTCTTTGAACTATGGCAGCCATGTGTCCTAACTTTGGTCTCCTCCACTACCTTGGGGAGGTGAATCTCCTTTTTCTCTCTCTCTTCCTAATTTCCTTTCTGAATAAACTATATTTTTCAATCAAACTTCTGGGTAATTTTTTGCTTCTTTCACATGGCACCAGATTGCACACACATCCATGTCGGGCCTGACCCAATGTTTTAGAGGTCCTACTGGGATTTTTAACCTAACAATGGAACTTAACGAACTTTTTCCAAGGAGTCTATTTTAAGTGAGCATTTCAGTGAAATTTTATTTTATTTTATTTCAATAGCTTTAGAGGGTACAAATAGTTTTTGGTCAAGTGGTTACTTTGTATAGTGGTGAAGAAGTCTGGACTTTAAGCGTACCCACCATCCCTATCTGTGTACTTTGTACCCAGTAGGTGATTTGCCTCCCTCCACCCTTCCTCCCTTCTGAGTTTCCAGAGTCCATTATATCATGGATGTCTTGATATAATGCAGATCCTTAGTTTAGATATAATGATATAATGCAGACCCTTACATCAGTGCCCACTTATAAGTGGGAATATGCAGTGTTTGGTTTTCTGTTCCTAAGTTCACATAGGAGGATGTTCTCTAATTCCATCCAAGTTGCTGTCAAAGACATTATTTCATTCTTTTTGAAAGCCGAATAATATTCCATTTTGTAAATGTATATCCACTGATCGCTTGATGGGTATTTATGTCCACATCTTTGCAATTGTGAATTGTGCCACATTGAACACGTGGGTGCGGTTCTCTTTTTTATATAACAACCTCTGTTTCTTTAGGTAGGTATCTAGTAGTGGGATTGCTGGATCAAGTGGGAGATTGACTTTTAGTTCTTTGAGAAATCTTCATACCAATTTCCATAGAGGTTTTACTAATTTTCACTCCCACCAACAGTGTATAAGCATTCCCTTTTATGCATATCCACACCTGCATCTATTATTTCTTTGCTTTTTTTAATAGTGGTCATTCTGACTGGAGAAAGGTGGCATCTCATGGTGGTTTTAATTTGCATTTCACTGATGATTAGTGATGTTGAACGTTTTTTCATATGTTTGTTGACTGTTTGTATATCTTCTTTTGAGACATGTTTACTTATGTTATTTGTTCACTTTTTAATGAGGTTATTTGATTTTTTCTTGCTGAGTTGTTTACGTTCTTTGTTGAGTCTGGATATTAGTCCTTTGCCAGATGTATAGTTTCAAATATCTTCTCCCATTCTGTAGGTTGCTTATTTGCTCTGTGGATGATTTCTTTGGCTGTGCAGAAGCTTTTTAGTTTAAATAAGTCCCACTTGTTTATTTTTGTTGTTGCATTTACTTTTGGAGTTTTAGTCATAAATTCTTTGCCTAAGTCAATGACCAGAAGAGTTTTTCCTAGGTTTTCTTCTAGGGTTTTTATGGTTTCAGGTCTGACATTTAAGTCTTTAATCCATCTTGAGTTAATTTTTTATATGGTGAGAGATAGGGATCAAATTTATTTTTCTGCATGTCGCTATCCGATTTTCCCAGCACCATAAATAGGGTGTTCTTTGCCCAGTGTATGTTTTTGTTGCTTCGTCAAAGATCAGTAGGTTATAGTTATTTGGGTTTATTTCTGGATTCCCTATTCTGTTCCATTGGCCCATGGGTCGCTCTTGTATCGGTACCATTCTGTTTTGGTTATTATAGCCTTGTAGTATAATTTGAAGTCAGATAATGTAATGCCTCCAGCTTTGTTCTTTTTGCTTTGGCTATTCTGGCTCTTTTTTTTATTCCGTATGAATTTCAGGATTTTAAAAAAATAATTCTGTGAAAAATGACTTTGTTAGTTTGATAAGAATTGAGTTGAATCTGTAGATTACTTTGGGTAATTTGGTCATTTTAACAATGCTGATCCTTCCAAACTATGAGATCAGATGCTTCTCCATTTGTGTCCACTACAATTTCTTTCATCAGAATTTTGTAGTTCTCCTTGTAGAGACCTTTAATCTCCTGTGTTAGATATATTCCTAGGTATTTAACTTTTTGGTTACCATTGTAAATAGAATTGAATTCTTGCTTTGATTCTCAGCTTGGTTGCTCTTAGCATATAGCAGTGCTACTGATTTGTGTGTGTTGATTTTTGTATACTGAAACTTTACTGAAAGACCTGATAAATTTTTGAAGTAATTCAAAAAAGGATAACTATTTGCCACCAAAATAGTCCTAATGAATATAATCCACTCAATAAATAAGTTTGTAGGATTTGAAATAAAGAGATATACTTTCAAGGAAATTTTTAAGAATGCATCTTTTGTCTATAATGCCATACATCTGCTCACAAACACATTCCTATCATCACTGTTAACTGAAGAAGGGAGGAGAGTTTCCTCTATATTACCACTGGAGAAAAATGTAGCAACTCTCATCTAGTACCAACTTTCAGCATCTGATAGTAATGAAGACATATGGCGTTTTTCTGAAGTATCATTTGTCTGATGGGGAGTTGAAATAATATCTTGGGTTCAATAAATACAAGATCATGCATGGTTACAAATATTTAGCAGCAAACCAAAAAAAGAATTTAAAAACTGTTGAATAACCACTATTTTTCATAGAAATAAACCAACAGTCTTCAGGTCAAACCATTCTTAAAAGCTGCAAGATGCCCCAGAATGTGGCTTAAAAGGATCCACGGACATCCTATTTATGTGCATTGCCCATAAGAGAGGTGCAAAATTAGGCAACTTTCTCGATACAAAAACGATAATTTCTTTTAATAAGAGAAAATCCATCCAAAGCCTCAATGGGCACATCAAAGATGGGCCCAAAAGAAAGTTTTTTAAAAAAATTGAAGTCCTCACATTTGTTAGCTTGATCCCTGCTAGTCTTGAAATAAGCTATGACTCTAAGTGAGACACCAGAGAAAATCAGTCTAGGAAATTCAGAAAAGCAAGGCAACAGGCAGGCCTAAGAGAAAGGATTGCATTGCCCGCAGGGCTCCCATGGGAGTGTGAGGCTAAACTCTTGGTTTATTTCACTTCAGACAAATATTTTATATACAGTCATCCTCAGAATGGAGGAGCTCTCCTGGCGGAACCGCCAGCTTGAACAAAGAGGGTCTGTACCAAGGCTGTCCACGCTTCTCAATGAACAGACACACACCAGAGGCTGCAAGGTTCTCTGCCAAATGAGCCAGCAAATTTAATGTCAGGGTAATAGGCAGAATTTCCAGGAAGAAAGTGCCTTATAAATGCTAATGTAATTATCTTGAAAATACTAACATGAGTTAAAAAAATTTATTCTCCTCATCAATCATATTCACCATTAAGACTAAGCCATGAGGCTTAATGCCTCGGGGAAAGAGACAGGGCCACTTAGGACAAAGATGTCTACAGCTGAAACAGGGGAGTGATTCAGAGGAAGTCTCTACCAGAGAGAAAGGGCAGATCATACCCTATCTGGAGGGGGAAACATTGAGAAGGTAAGAATGTAAGAGGAATGGCTTGTTTGGTCTCATATGGTCTCACGCTCTCATCTCTCTGCTCCCTAGCTCAGGCAGTGAGACAGTAGAAGGATAGAGACACAAAACAGATAGAGAAGAAGCAATAAAAAGGAGATTCAGATATGCCTATAGGTCAATGGGGGAGGGGTAAGAAAAATGGTAACTGAGGGTGAAGACTAGAAGAGGCTGCTAGAAAGGTAACTTCATGGCAGAGTCTGCCGTGGGGTGGAAATCCTGAACTGGAATACTGTATGGGGCTTAGCCAAGACCTGAGAACTGGGGACCTGTAGGGTCTAGGAAAACCTGAGCAGGACTGAGTCAGCAGCAGTCCTAACCATAAAGTTCTGCAGCTGAGGTCGGTAGGATAACCAGGAATCAGCAAGAGCATAATGCCCTCTTCTCCCTGTCGCCACCAGGACAAATGAGCTACCCTCTACACCCAGATGCCATGTTGGCTGGGGAGGAAACACTGAAAGCTTCAGAATATATACAAAATGAGACTGTTACCATTGATGGGCACATTTTACGTCCCCTGGTCAGCCTCTAACAAGATGCAGAACTTGACAGTAAAATGAAATAGATTTTAGAAAATACCAGCTCAGTATTTGCACTTCTGAGTTGTGTCATTCAGGATAAGTCAGGTTATAAGGATGTAACAAATTTCCTCAGAAACCTCAGTAACTCAATACGATCACTTATTTCTTGCTCACAGAACATGTGAATATGTGCGTTTTACATATGTGGGACTACATGTGGCAACTCTGCTCCCTGTTGTTCTCGATTCAGCACCCGGACTAGTGGACTCTCCATGATCTGGAACATCTCAGGTTCTGACAGCAGAGGACAGAGAATTGGCAGGTCATAAACCAGTAATTAAACACTTTGGTCCACACATCACTTCTGCCTTCAGCCTGTGGGCCAGACTAGTTACGTGGCTCTATCCAAACGGAAGATGGAAGGAAAAGATCAATCTCCCATAAGCCTGGAAGGGAGACAAACAGGGAAGAGTGAGCATTAGAAGTCTCTGTGGCATAAGGCAGAGACTTACCCTACTACTGGTGGGATGTTTGAATTACACCAATTTTATATTATTTTCCAGAACCCAACATGGAAGTCCTTCACCCACCCTGGTCATCTTTTCTTTCCCAAGTTTATCTTGGAACTTGCCTGGACTTGAAAATATTAACCTGAGTTTAGGCATTTTAGGCATGTCTGAATGTCCTTTGTATTGTTTTTTCTCTGTCTGTTTTATGTTTCTGTCCTTTTACTGACTCACTGGCCAACCTAGGGAGAAGAGAGATGAGAGGGCTGAGACCATATGAGACCAAACAAATCATTTCTCTTACATTCTTACCTTCTCAGTTTTCCCCTCTCCAGATAGGGTATGATTTGCCCTTTATCTCTGGTAGAGACTTCCTCTGAATCACTCCCCTGTTGTTCAGCTGTAAACATCTTTGTCCTAGGTGGCCCTGTCTCTTTACCCAAGACATTAAGCTTCATGGCTTACTCTTAATGGTGAATATGATTGATGGTCTGGACTGCTTCATTGCTAACCTTCCTTTGTCACCTTTCTTCTTATACTTCCCAGAGTGCCTCCAGGAGGTTACCTATTCTTCGAAAAATTAACCTCTCTATCCTTGGTTTCCTCACTTGCCCTTGACCCCCAAATACTGTCCAGCTTTTGCCAAGTCAACCTGGACCCTACAATGCTCTCATAGTGCCTGCTGTTTCCTTAGATGCCTCTGTTTCTGTAACCATCCACCACAACCAAACCATAACACGTGTAGGAAGTGTAGGCTGATTAAAATAAAATAAATTAATAAAGGTCTGCCTTAGTTGTGTAATACTTTGAAATATGCAAAAATCTTCTCAAATTTGGTCCACATATTTGTGTTTATGGTGCCCCTTGCCTTCATAACACTAAGGATTTCTATCATTTTCCTTTCAGTCTATATCTAGAGGTTCTGAATCAGTCTTTATCTAGAGGTTCTGAATCTTTATCTAGAGATTCTTAATCTGAATCTTTCAGTCTTTATCTAGAGGTTCTGAATCTTTTTATCTAAAGGTTCTAAATCTCCATCATTTAGAGGACAAAACCACCCAACACTTCTAAAAATAGATTCATGGCACTGACTTCATGTGTGGAGAGAGACAAACTTGTTGCCCTGATCTAAATCTATGGATGGCAAGGGTATGATTTAGCCTGATTCTCTTTGTACATGTCTGGATGAAAGTTGGTAGAAGTTAAGCACAAGATGGGGTAGGGAAATTCACTGGTCTCTGATCAGGAAGGGGGGCAGTCTCTCTTCTTTCCTATGGGTACTGCCTGCAAACTCTCAAGGGTGTTCAGTAATTGTTTGCAATTCCACCATATGTCACTTCCCTGTTCCCTTCTGAGAAGCTTGTCATACAGTAATACTCTATACACATACTGTCCTAATGAAGTAGGTAACCTGAGAGACAGACCTATCTGTATCTTCAGGAGAGAGAGAGAGAGAGAGAGAGAGAGAGAGAGAATACCCCAAATTGATGATGAAAGTTCTTAACCCAATCTCTCCTCTCAGAGGTATGTATCTCCTCTCTTCTTCTCAGGTCAAATACTCTGCAAATCTTATAGCTTATGCTCCTGATAGCCACTAAGTCTTTGATACATTGTATTTTCCTAAAGATGGCTGCAACACTTTATATATCCCATTCCATGAACTCCCCTTCTGATGTGGTTGACACTTCCGCCACTGAAATGTGGAATCTATATTGCTTCCCCTGAACCTGAGTGAGCTTGGGACTGTCCTTGCCAATTGACTATGGCAGAAGTGATGCCGTGTGACTTTTGAGGTTAGGTCATACAAATGACACAGCACCCACCTGGCTCTCTCTTTCAGAACACTTATCCTTGGAACCAAGCCACCTGCGGCAAGTTAGCCCAAACTAGCCCATGCAGAGAGACTACATGGAAAAACCCACATGGAAAGGAACTGTCGTCCCATTGGCACCTAGTAGCACCTGCTAGTTGAGTGAATGAGTAAGCCTTCAGATGATTACAGCTCCTAGTCTTCCTGTATACTACCTGAAGTCCCAGACATTGTGGACCAGGACAAGCCTTTCCTGCTGTGCCCGTTCCAAATTCATTGTTCACAGAATTTGAAAACATAATAAGTGTTTTATTCCACTAAATTTTAGTTTGATTTGTTATGCAGTCATAGTAACTGGAACAAAACATATTTGGGTATTTTATCTCACACTTAATCTTTAAAAAATTTGTTTGAGTCAGTGTCTTACTCTGTCACTAAGGATGGAGTACACCAAGGCTCACGCAGCCTTGACCCACAGGGCTTAGGTGATCCTTCTGCCTCAACCTTCAAAGTACAGACATGCATCACCACATCTAGTTAATTTTTTTTTCACTCCGTTGCCCAGACTGGAGTGCAGTGGCCGCTCCCAGCCACTGCGGCCTCGACCTGCTGTGCTCCGGCGATCCTACCGCCTCAGCCTTCCGAGTAGCCGGAATTATAGGCATGCGCTACCACGCCGGGCTTATTTTTTGATTTATTGTAGAGATGAGGTCTCACCAAGTTGCCCAGGCAGGTCTCGAACCCACGGGCTCAGGCGATCCACTCACCTCAGCCTGCCAAAGGCGAGGGATTACAGGCTGAGCCACTGAGCTCGGCTATAGTTAATTTTTAAAAAATGTATTGTAGAGATGAGATCTCACCAGGTTGTCCAGGCTGATCTCAAACCTCTGGGCTCAGACATCCTCTTGCCTCCACCTTCCAAAGTGCTGGGATTACAGGCATGAGCCACTGTGCCTAGCCTCTCATTTAATCTTTATATTGCTCTCATATAACCTGAATATTATATTATTGCATCGTATAGTGAGAAGATTATTTCTGTCCATCCACGTTTCAACAAAACAGGATTTTGTTTCTCTGGTTGTAAGATGAAGGCAGTTTTTGAAGTCACAGATTGAAACAAAACCATCAAAATGTTTCTTATTTTTGCTTTTCACAAGGGAACTTTTTTGAACTAAACCTTCATTTCTCACATTGATAAGGCCCTAGAGCTCACAAAGAATATATTTGCCTTAGTGCCTCCTTGGCTTCCTCTTAACTTCTAAAGAGTTCAAAAGAGTAAAGACCAGCTTCAAAAAGAGACCGATTATAACTTCAGTGCCCATTAATCTGTGAGAGATTGAAAACAAGTGGCCTATAGGACTTGTTTTCATCCTAAAGACAAAATTAGTAGGAACCTCTTTAGTAAGAAAAAGAGTGGATGAGGGATAGTCTAGAAATGTCCTGAAACTACTAACTAGTAATAGTAATAAGAATAAAAGCTTTTATTTTAACTTGCACTTCATTAGTCCAAAAGAGAGGCCAACTGGACTTCCCCCTTTTGTTTATACTCCCATAGCCTAGGTATGCTCATTTAGCCTTTGGCTTTGAATCTCTCTTCTTTTCTGACTGCCAATTTTCATCTTCAGTCCATACATTGCTGCTAAACTGTAGATTCATATATCCAACTGGCTACATAACATCTTCACTTGATGCCTTGGTGTCTAACAGGCATTTCAGCTTGCCCCCAAAAATGGATTCCTGATTTTCTTCCCCAAAACTATTTGATTTCCCTGCCTTCTCCACCTCAGTGGATGCCAATTTTATCTTTCCATTGGCTAAGGACAAAATTCCTGGCATCTGCTTGACCTATCTTTCACAAGCCACAACACATCCATTGGCAAATTCTGTGGACTTTAGCCTCAAATTATATCCAGAATTCAACCACTTCTCATGACCTCCGCTACCACCAATACAGTCTAAGCCAACATTACCTGTTGCCTAGATGGTTGCAAAAGCCTCCTAATTGGTCTTCCTGCTTCAATCCTTGCTTTCCTAGGGCCCATTCTCAGAAGCCAGAATGATCCTTTAAAAAAATGAGTCAAATTATGTGCTTCCTTTGCTCAAAATCCTCTAAAAGCTTTCTATCTCACTCACAATAAAAACAAAAGCCTTAAAATGGGAAATAATATTTCCCATGACTTCTCTGGTACTCCTCACACATTCTTCTTCCCCCGGCACACTCTGCTCCAGGGTCACTGTCTTCCTGACTGTTCTTTGAAGATGCCAAGCTCCCTCCTGCCCTAGTGCTTTTGGATTTGCTCTTCTCTCTGCCTAAAACATTCCCTTCCCAAATCTGCCCACATCCCTGTGGCCCATTCCGCACCTCCTTTGTCTTATCAATTCCCTTTCCTCACCACCCACTGTGCTCTGACACTCTAGGTTCCTGCCCCCAACATTAAATAAGTAAATAAAAAAGGATGTTTGTTCATTCACTTATGGCTCATCTTCCCCATTTAGAATGTAAATTCCATTAGAGCAGGAACTTTTTGGCCTATTTTGCATATTGCTGAATTTCCGGTGTCCAGAATAGTTTCTGGTATATATAAAATGACCAGAATAGCATACACCTGTTCACAAAGGAACAACAGAAAAAGAATCATTGGGCAGTGGTAAGTTGGCAGCTGAGCGCTATCTGAGCAGGTGGCAGAAAACATATGGAGAGTTTTCGAGAATGTATACTTTATCCAGCCTGTTCCAGGTCTTCAAGTTGTACCGGAGACTCTCCTGAGTGCACTGTAATGGCGGCAAGACGTGAGGGTCTCGGGTCACCCTTATCTCCAATCAGGGGACTCAGCATTGCCCCATTAAAAGCGCAAGTTTTGGCGTTAGAGGTTTGGCTTCAAAGTCTGCTGACTCTTTGGATGATTCTGGACAAATGAGCCACATTGAGTCTCGGTTTCCTTATGTGTAAAATAAAGATAATGTCACCTATTTTTCATAGGGGATGCAATGAAGATTAAGTGAGCTAGCACACAGAAACAGAGAGTAAATAAATAAGGTTACAATTGTATATGAGAACAGCCTTGACTGGAGCCTACTAAGCACTGACAGTCACATACTCATAGTTGACAGATAAGTGCTCAGTCACGCAAATAGCCAAACGACAGGCTAGTTAGTACTATCAGACTTATTGACCTAAAAGCGGAGGGGACTGATATTTTTTAGTACCCACAAGTGGTGATTACTTTACACATATTATTTTATTTTATCCCAATAAAAACTCTTGTGGGAAAATATGACAACAATAATTTAAAAGTGACAAGTGAGGTTGAGAGAGTTTAAGCAACATGCCAAAGTTCACAGGTCACGTTGCTAGGATGACAAAGCCAAATTCAAACACCAAGTCGTTCTCTTAGACTTTTAAAATTAACCACTCTATCCATGATTTTTCAATGTGTTGAAGACAGATGTTCCACATAAAACGACGATGGAAGGGACATTACAGCAGAAAGTGAAACGGGTAATTAACATTCATAGAAAATGGGAAAAGCCTGATATGAAAGAATCCATACTGTGTGATTCTCTTGACATGAAATTCTAGAACAGATAAAAATAAGTAATAGTCATAAAATCAAAATAGTGATTATTTCTTGTGGGGGTTTGGAGGGGCAAGAACTGCTTGGGAAGGGGCGAAGGGAACTTACTGGGAAGACAGACGTCTCCTGTGTCTTCATAGTGGGTTTCATGGTGTATGAGTTTGTCAAAACTCATCAATCTGTATACTTAAGATCTGGGCGTTTCACTGTACATAGCTTACATTTCAATTTTACAAGTTTAAGGTCGGAAAGAAAAATGAATTTTAGACTTGAAACCCAATTGAAAAATAATAGCACTGTTTTCAGGGCTTTTGTTAACCCCCCCAAAAACCTTATGATGTCGGCTTGGAAATCAAATTCATCTTCGAGATGAAGAAGTTAAGGACACAACACTAAACAATTCTTATGGTCCATGCAACCAGGAGTGATGGAGCTGAGACTCAAATCCAGCCACACAATTTACCACCCCACTATTGCTGTCTCTGAGGAGGACTTGTCACGACAGTGATGAAGCTGAAAAGGGAAGACTCTGGCTTATTTATTACAAATATATATCAACTTTCAGCCTCAGCATCATGCAGATAAAGGTAATATATGAATATTAAGTAGCCGGTCTAGACCTTATTCAAAGAGGTCCCATAGTAAGAAATCACAAGGAAAGATAATATTCGGTAGAACCATAGGAATAGAAATAAAGATAAGATTGTGACTCATAATGCCCCAATGCATTTTATTTCTGTTTATTCATTTTCAAACTTATTTAAAATTTAAAAAACCCTTATCTTTATAGGAATAAATGAAGTAAACATATGGCTTTGAGTTGTAACAAAAAATGAACTTTATATTGAATAGACACCATAATTTAGATTAAGTCATTGCAAATGAACCCCATTTAAAACTAACGTGAAAGCTTTATCTACATTGTATGTGGTCTATTTTTAACACATCTCTCTGTATACAATAGCTTTTATTTAAAGTGGGAGAAGAGAGGAGAATAAAAATGTCAGAACAGTTAGGAGCCTTATGGCACATTATTTCCCAATAGTCCCTTTCTTTGATGATTGAATTCTCTGTATCTTTCTTAGTGAGGCAAAGTACTAGGCAATTTAAATTTACACAACCATATAGACATAGCTGTCTTAGCATGCAGAGAGCTGCAAAAAAGAACTCTATGGATCAGGGAAGATATTAACCATCATAAAGAAACAACAGAATCTTGCTTACTACATAGGTCTCTAACTATGAGGAGTAAATATTTCCTTGATATGTTTCTCAAATGAGATGCTAAACAGGTTTCTAAAGAGAAAAGCATTTATTTGGGTGAAAGAAACATAAATAAAAGTTGCTTGATATACATAATGGTAATACCAATGAACCTAATAAGTGCATATAAGCCCAAACTTTCGCAAAACTCCTAAACTACAGTGTAGAGGAGTTCAAGTCTTTCATAGAAGACCTTAGAAGAGTGCTGTTCACTAGAATTTTCTGTGATAATGAAGATATTCTATATCTGCTCTAGCTAGTATAATAGCAACTAGCCACATGCAGCTTACTGAGCACCAGAAATGTGGCAAGTATGACTGAGAAACTGAATTTTGAACTTAATTTTAATTAATTTGAATTTAACCACATGTGACTCACAGCTATTATATTGGACAGTACAACCCTAAAATAATTTCAAAGAAATAGGAAGAGATAAGCATTCAAACTTGGCCTAATCTTCAAAGAAATCCCTGCTTATTCTGTTAATTCCCAAACTAACTTTTGAACATTAGACTAATGCCTTTATGGTTTAAAGATTCCCATGTCTGATAAAAGTTTGCCCATAGTAATGAAGTCGATTGTGACATTTGAAAACA
Source organism: Carlito syrichta (assembly GCF_000164805.1). Lineage (NCBI taxonomy): Eukaryota > Metazoa > Chordata > Mammalia > Primates > Tarsiidae > Carlito > Carlito syrichta. Next base: position 219,017 of record NW_007041259.1, read on the forward strand.
CTCTTACTCCCTCCCTTAACCCATAAGGCTCAAAGGGCATGGCCTACACAGTTGATGTATACTTTTATATGATTCTCGGATTTTAAACCAAAAAAATTAACAAGGTCTCCTGGTGAGTTTTTTTTTTAAGGAAAAACAAAACAAAACAAAAAACAGTCTGACAATCTGGCCTCCCTTTGGCAAGAGCTTGTTGCTTTTGCTAGCAGATTTGTTTTGTGTGGCCAGTTCATCCACGTGCTGAAATGCTATAGCAGAATAATCCTCAAGCATTCTACCCTCTTCCAGATAAATGGAATCCTTGGTGGAAATCACTCATGGAATCTATGCATGAAATTCACTTCAACCAACCAAAGCATTAAGCTTTGGTTAAGAATAAGGTCATAAATTTAACCAGAGATGAAATGCAGATTTCATGTAATCCACTAGTGAGAACTATCTGCAGCAGTTATTAATGATAAATTAATAATATCCTGAGATGCCTTGAAGTATTAGGCTTAATGAAAAATCATGTGATAATCATTTAGTAATGTCTTCCATGGCTCCCAAATGGGGATTTGTGACTTCTGTGCTGTGTATCTGCCATCCTTGTATGAAGCAAAGTAAGGATACACATCTGCTGCTAAATGCCCTACAAGGCAGCATTAAGGGTACAAAAAAGAGCACAGCGAGACTGGAGATCAATTGCAACTGGAAATTTTGTGAATAACATGATGGAAGAGGGGACATTTGAGCTGGGTCTTCGAAGATGAGTGTATTTGGGAGCAAATAATGAGGGCAAAGGCACTGCCTTCAAACAACAGACACGGGAATACACAGTGTATCAGAGGAAGGGCATCTGTCATGTGACAAGGGCAGAAAAGGGTATGCTAAAATATAATACAAAAAAGGTAAGTGGAGTCAAATCCAGAAAAGCACTGGATGCGTTGGAGTTGGTTTTGTAGTGATAAGCAACCAGAGTGTATGCATGTATGTTGTGAGATAGATTAGATAGATGATAAATAGATGATAGGTAGATAGATACATGATAGATAAATAGATGATTGTTAGATAGATGGTAGATATGTAGATGATAGGTAGATAGATGATATATGATAGAAAGATAATTGATAGATGATAGATGATAGATGGCAGATAGATAGATAGATAGATAGATAGATAGATAGATTAGATAGATAGATAGATAGATAGATAGATAGGTAGATAGGCAATCTAATCCTTGGGCAAAAGGACTCACATAAGCTTTGACCCATATTCACTCTGGCTCTTTGCTTGGCAGCATTTTTCCGACTACAATGCAAGCAGATGAAATGTGAGCCGAGAGCACTGTATTGTTATGCTGAAGACACAAAGACCAGATTTTAGGGCTGCTGTGGGTACTGAAATTTACAGAACAAAGCATCAGAGAGAATAAAGTTGCCTGGTTATAGACTAGGTGGAGAAAAGTCTATGTAGGTCTTCCTTGGATTGTTGGTTGAAGGCTGGGCTGCACACATTCAGGGAAAGACCATGAGGCCTAATAGAGAGTGGTTGCCACAGGGTCATTAAGGAAAGGCTGTATTATTTTGGGTTCTCCAGAGAGACAGAACCAATAAGAGAGAGGGAGAAGGAGAGAGAGAGGACTTATTAGAGGAGTTGGCTCACACAGTTATGGAGGATAAGAAGTCCCATACAGGCTGTATAGAAGCTGAAGACCCTGGGACGCCATTAGTGTGGCTCAATTAAAAGTCCAAAAGCCTGAGAACCTGGAAGGCTGCTGGTGTAAGCACTGGAGTTCAAAGAATGGAGAGATTGGTATTCTGATGTCCAAAAGCAGAAGAGTGTGTCTCAGCTCCAAAAAAGAAATTGATTTGCCTTTTCTCTGTATTGTTCATCCAGGCCCCCAGCCAACTGGATTGTGCCTACCTACCTTTAAATTATAGATCTGAAATAACCGAAAACAGGAGCTCAAGCATTTATTTATACACTCAGGTTCATAGCAGCATTGTTCACAATCGTCAAAAAGTGGAAGCAACCCATGTGTTCATCAATAGATGAATGTATAAACTAAATGTGGTATATGCATCCAATAGAATGTATTTCAGCCTTAAAAAGAAGAAATTTTGATGCCTGCTACAATGTGGATGAGCCTTGCAGATACAATGCTAAGTGAAATATGACATTCATAAAAAGACAAATACTGTAGGATTCCACTTATATGGAGTTCTAGAGTAGAGAAGGAAAGTAAAATGGTAGTTGCCAAGGCTGAGGAAGAGAATTGGGAAGTTAATGGTACAGAGTTTCATTTGAGAGAGATGAAAAAAGCTCTGGAGGTGACGGGATGAGGGTTGCATAATGCTGTGAATTCACTTAATTTCACTGAACTGTACATTTTAAAATGGTAAATTTTATATTACTTATATTTTACCACAAATATATATACCATCTGTAGCGGCACTAAAATGTGTGTCTATATATAGTCCTAAAATCCATATATACAATAAATGTAATATATAACATATATAACTTAGCAAAGACATATATACCAAAACCTATAAAACATTGCTGAGAGAAATCAAAGGAGATCTAAGTAAAAGGTGAAAAAGAATGTTGGAAATAAACTCCAACTGATTTCAAAACTTATTATTAAGGTACATTATTCAAGATAGTGTGGTATTGGAGGATAGAGAAATAGATAAATGAAACAGATTAGAGAGTCCAGAAATAGACCACACATGTATTACAGTCAACTGATTTCAGACACAGGAGTTAAGTTAATCCAATGCCCATACAACTGAATAAGTATATGGAAAAATATTAACAAGAGACAAATTATATACCTAAGTGCAAAATCTTCTAGAAGACCACATGTGATCTGGGATTGGGCCAAAGAATTGTATTTTGAACAAGCTTCCCAGGGACCACATTTTGTCATTATTTTTAATAGCATGGTGACAGAAAAAGAAATATTAGTGCTAACTTCTTTTCACTCAAATTTTCTTCTAATAATTAGAAAGTAAAACAATAACGTTCTAGGAATAAACTGAAACTATCATTTAGTTAGTAACTAGAAATGATAAGCATCTGTGAAAAAACTTCCTTTCAAACATGTTGAATTTAGAACTGGGAAACCACAGTTTCTGGAGAAGGAAGTCTAACTGGTTTACTGTCTGCCAAGAGAAATTTACTGCATCAGTGACGTGCTCTAACACAAAAGAAAATAATAATTCACATATGGACCCTTGCTTATACACCCAACTTGAAGATAAAATATTCAAAAATATAATTTAACCGGGTAGTTCATTTTTGCTAGATTGTACTTCATAATGAAATATCACTGCCACTTCCCTGGGTTAGACAAAGCCCTCTGAATGAACGTTTCCCTATTTTTCTTCTGCATTTTTTCACCATCCCTATCATTCTCTGTGCCATACTTCTTTTTGCTGCCTTCATTTAAGCTATATCCTTGCAGTTCAAGTTGTGAATGAGCTTCAAACCAAAAGGTTACATCAAGGAATACTAGAGCTTTGTAACGGGGAACTAATAGATGTTGATCTTACAGAAAGGTACAGAGAATGCAAGGGTTAGAGTGTAGACTATGGAATCAGACAGTACTGAGTTCAAATCTTGACCTACCGTTTAATTAAGAATGATTTCTGGAGGTTTCCTCAAGCCACCTTAAGACTCTGCTTTCTTAACAGTAAAATGAGCTGTTGTGAAAATTGAGACAGTATGTAGGAAGACTTAACCCCTTACTCAAGCCTATTGTAACTATAGCTAGGATCATACATTGAATCTTTGTATTTTCGTATGAAGCATCTCCTTGGCCATATAAAGCATTAATCTGGGGAGGTGGGTAGACAGGGAGTATGGAGTAGAAAGGGAAGGGAAGACAGTTAGAAGTGTTATTGCTGAATCATAAAGAAAAATAGTTAATATCAGATTCTAGCATTCAAAATATATTTTTTTTGCACACACAGATGCATACAGAGACTGGATTGAAAGAGCAGGCTTATTAAAATAAGAAGAGGATTTTCTAAACTCTTTTTAACATATCAGGAAGTAAGTCTAGCAGATGAGATCACAGCATTTTACTTTATGGCCAGAGAAAGAGCACGTGGTACTTAGGAACTGGGACACCTAAACCTTTCCAATGCTGGTCCTGTGAATTGTGGGAAGTGGGTGGGAGACAGGTGGGAGAGGCGGGGTTAAGACAGGTGTGCCTACCATTGAAGTAAGGGGGTTGGCGCACTTCCCATTTGGGACCCTAGAAGGAGATTTTCTTACACCACTTGCAGATAAGCATATCAGAGAAAATATGGTGGTTGATCATGATTGCTAGGCAGGGAGAAGATCTGAGTTTATACTCCTCAAGCCTGTTTGGCTCTCCTGTAGTGAAGACTGGACTGAAAAGTTTCTACGTGCCTTAGGATGAAAAGAAGGTAGATCCTGCCAAGGAACTACAAATGCAGAGAACGGTGATATAAAAGCTTCTGTGGACAGCTTGGCAGGAGCTGGATGAAGACTCAGAGTAATCTGCAATGCCAATAGAATGACACGTCTGAGTTATCCAGACCCAAACAAAACACAAAAGACTGGCCCCAAGTAGCAACAGCAATCACAATCAGAGGCAGACATGAGCAGAACATCCAGGGTCAGAGCCTGGGGTGCAAGTACAGGTAGCAGCCTTTATTAAGCACTCACTAGCCAAGGCCATTGAGGATCCAGGAGAAGCCACAAAAATGGAAGGACACCTTTTTCTCTCTGTGACCATAATGCCACCTAAGTCACCTTCTCATATTGCTATGCCCAAGTAGCATTTTGGAGAGTGAAAGAGGGATGAAGAAAACATCTGAGACATTGAGCATTTTAGCTGAAAGACAGCATTTGCCTAAAGGGGCCAAGTGGTAGACACGTTTTGCAAAACCAGCTGCTGTCATTTCTCCTCTTGGAATCCATGTCCCTTGCAGCTCCTCCCATTGGGTGAATATTCTAGCAGACTGAACAGCAAGTGCAAAGACTCTAAGGCGAAAAGGAGTTTGGCAGTGTTCAAGAAACACAGAGAAGGCGAGTGTGGCCAGAGTGCGGTGAGAAGGGGCTAGGGAGAGTGATATAAAATGAACTCAGAGAGAAGACAGCACAGACCACATATAGCATCTCAGACCAGGAAATCCCTGCAACAGTAGAAGGATCAAAACCTAAACCATTCTGGCCTGCTCACACATACATAATACCAGACCTATTGTTAAAATATTAAAACGCTTTCACTCCAGTTGGTAAATAGCTATTGGCTGTTCTCCCCCAAGTGTCCCCACAGTCCCAGACAAGCAGGCCCTCCTCAGAATCTTCCATGATCCTGTGATTTTTGGATTCAGGGCACATAGAATCCCCTAACACACGGATCTAGTTCTACGACTGTATAAGTGATTAACAGTTTCAACATAACTCCTAGGCAGCAGCAGGGCATTTCTTTATCTACATCTTGATTACATCTAGAATAAGCATTAATTCACTCAATCAATAAATATTTATTAAGCTCCAACTATGGGGCAGGAGGCATCATAGTCATCAAGGATGAGTGAGCGTAAACAAACCAGTTTCTTTAGGTGGTGTTTCCCAACCTGGACTGCACAACAGAATCATCAGAAAACTTTAAAAAGTACTTATGCCTAGATCCTACCCCCAGAGGGTAGCTAAGGCACTGGAATTTTTTAAAAAACTCCCCAGAAGATTCAATATGCGGGGCTGATAACCTCTCTCTTAGAGAGATGTGAGTTAACATGCATAGATTGATATTGTAGTAAAATCTGTGGACGTAAACCTAAAGAGTTAAGCTTCCACTTCATGTTAGCTAATACAAAAGATCAAGATAAAAATAATTTCTTAAAAGGTATTTACCTGTGGTATCTGGAGGCTGTCTTTGTAGAATGGTGTTCTGTCAAAATTGCAGTCCAAACTCAATGTTAGGCAGCCAACTGCTTGTATTCTGTCAATACATTGCAGAACTCTGGGATTTTTGGAACTGGATTTGTTGTCAAGAGAGGGGATTCTAAATAGGAACTCTCCTACTATATCCCCTCCCCCCATGATTTGTCCCCTCTCAACTGCATGCCCCACACAAAGCTAGCTATTACCCGAGGAATAGGAATGTGCTAAGAACTCCTGCCATAGGTAAGGATTCCAGCCCCAGAGATCAAAAACCAAGGCCAGAAGATTGAGACAGATATTCAGATGGATTTTTTTTTTGCCTCTCTATTTACTTTCTAGTTGTTTCCCTAAGCTAGCCATCAAGTGACAAATGTTCAAGATGAAAATATTTAAAAAGGTCTGACCCATTGGAGAGTCCATAGGAACTCTTGAAAAGAATACACACATCAAATGCTGGACTAAAGCATAAGTATTTTGTAAATTCATTGGATCACAGAGAGGCAACAAATCTCTTTCCAGGGTAACAAACAAGCAGAGCACTGACTCTTGAATAGCCATTCTAATGAAGCAGTACACAGTGTGGGTTTTCCAAAACACTGGCTGATTTTAACAAGTGGTTTGGTTTTGCCTTTGGAATCCACTACCAGGTAAATGACAAAGGTACTCAGCATGCTTTAGCATATTTTAGCTGGGTAGTGTGAAAAGTGACTAAGAATGTAAGAGAGAAAGTGACTTAGGATTTCAAAACTCACAAGAAAAAAACACACAAAACAGAATCCCCAATGGAAGTAACAAAGTTCTGCAATATGATTTAGAAGGCAAGAATTCTTGCCTCTGCTCTATCATGACCAAGTGTATTTTTCTGGGTCAGTAACATTTCTGTGCCTCAGTTTTCTCATTTTTAAAATGAAGGAACTGAGAGGAGGGGCAAGATGGCTTCCATGGAGTAGCAGACTTGTGCCTCTCTTGCCTAGCAAGACAGAGTAGGGCTCACTACTGATAGATGAAAGTGCCCTGAACACTTTTGGATGGGTGAAACACCTTGCACCCTGTAGAGGTCTCTTTGAACACACAGATATCAGAAAATGATGACAGACACGGGTTCTCAGGTGCCCCATTCCTTGCCCTGTTCCAGGCTTGGACAGAAACAGTAGTTCTGCTTGGTAAAGGAGAAGAGTGAATGATTCTAAGATGCTTTGAGTCAGTTCACCTCCTCCCAAACCATGCATGAGCCATTGTCCCAAGCAGTCGTAGTCCTAGTAAGGACACAGCAATGGGCATCTGAAACCCAAGTGGAATGGGGAACAAAACCAACAAGCCAGCTGCAGCCATGGTGGCTATCTCCCAGGCAGGAAAAACCCACCTGCAGAGGAAATCTTACTGGCATGCCCACTGCCAGCAGTTAGTGGAGAAATAGACTGGCGCCTCTCTTGTAGAGCAAGGCAAAGAGTAGGGACCCAGTTGCCAATAGCCAGAGACATCGAAACACTCTTGGATAGGTGAAACACCTTGCACCCAGCAAAGGTCGCTTTGAACACACAGAGAGCAGAAAGTGACAGCAGATGTGGGAATTCAGGTGCCTTATCCCTTGCTGTGTGCCAGGCTAGTACAGGAACTGAAGTCCCACCCAGTGAAGGAGTGAGGTGAGTGATTCTAAGATGCTCTGAGTTTGTTCACTCTCTTCCAGTCATGTGTGAACCACCAGTCATAGGCAGCAGAGACTGAAAACTGGTCTGACTACTTTATCAGTGGGTGAGAAAACCTGCCACAGGTGGAGCAAAGAGCCGAAATGAATCTTTTCCTTCTCTCACAGAATGATGGAGTTATAGAGAAGGAAAAGAGGCCTGTCACAAGTGAGAAAAAAATCAATGAAAAAACACAGGTAGCCATCTGAGTCCTTAGAGAGACAGTGCTCCTTCAGAGCACAAACAATGGAAACCCCACAGAACAACTTGCCCCAGATGACAGCCACAGAAATTAGATATTGGATGGCAAAAATGAATAGAAACCAAGAGAGAGAAATTAAATTCAATGAAATTGCCCAAGAAGTAAAAACAGAGATGACCAATTTAAAAAACGCTCATTCTGAAATAAAGAAGTCCATCTGCAGAATCAATTCAAAAAAGGTAACAAGTATAGGGAACAGAATCAGCCAGGCAGAGGAAAGAATTTCAGAACTTGAAGACAAAAATATGAAATTAACTCAATCTCTCAAAAACATTTAAAAAAACTCAAAAAGAAAAAATCCTCTGAGAGATGTGGAACTATGTCAAGAAGCCAAATTTATGCCTGATTGATATCTCTGAAGCAGAAAGGGAAACACAGAACATCATGGAACAAGCATTCAGAAATGTACAGGCAAACAGCACCCTCGAAAATGAAAATACACACATATATATAAATACATAAGCTTAAAAAAAAGCAGGAACAAACAGAAATAAACTCACAGTTCAATAATTAACTTGAATGTGAATGGACTAAATGTACCACTGAAGAGACACAGAATGGCAAACTGGATAAAAGAGCATGATCCAACAATCTGGTGCCTCCAGGAAACTAATCTCACTGCAAAATTGGAGGCTGGACAATTATCTTTCAGGTGAACAGAAAACAGAAGAAGTCAGGAGTAGTTATTCTGATATCAGACAAAGCAGTCTTCAAGCCATCAAAAGTTTAAAAGGGCATAGAAGAACACTACATAATGATAAAAGACTCAATCCAACAGCAAGAAATATCCATCCTAAGCATATAGGCACCCAACACAGGAACACTAGGTTTTATAAAACAACTACTTAGTAAACAAAGAGATAACATCGAGTCTCACACAATCGTAGTTGGAGACCTAAATACCCCACTAACAGGTTTATAGATCATTGAGGCAAACAACCAACAAGGAGATCTTTAACCTCAACTTGATGCTCAATCAGATTGACTTAATAGATATCTAGACAACATTTCATCCAACAACTACAGAGTAGACATTCTACTCATCAGCACATGGAACATACTCCAAAACTGATCACATTCTCAGATATAAATCAGACATGAACAATTTTCAAAAGATCAAAATAATACCACGCATCTCCTCAGATAACAGTGGAATAAAAATAAATATCACTATCAACATTGTCCCCAAAACACACAAAGACATGGGCATTAAACAACATGCTGCTGAACAACTCCTGGGTCAACACAGAAATTAAAACAGGGATAAAAAGATTTCTGGAAAAAAACAAAGTCAAAGACATTTTTATCAGGATCTCTGTGATGCCACAAAGCAACATAAGAGGAAAATTCATAGCAGTGCATGCACACATCGAGAAACAGAAAGATCACAGGTAAATGGCCTAATGTCACACCTAAAGGAGCTGAAAGAGCAAGATCACCTAAATCCTAACTTTAGCAGAAGAATCCATATAACCAAGATAAAATCATAGTTTCAGGACATAGAAGACAAAAATATCATAGAAAGAATCAGCAAGACCAAAAACAAGATAAATTAGATAAATAAGATAAATGAGATTGACGAACCTCTGGCCAGACTGACTAAAAAAGATAGAGAAAGCAATTAGAAACACAAAAGGTGAAGTCACAACTAATCCTAAAGAAATTAAAAAAGATTATCAGAGATTACTATAAAACCTGTATGCAAACTAGAAAACCTAAAGAAAATAGAGGACTTTCTGACATCATACAACCTCCCAAGGTTGAAACAAGAGGAAATTGAAACTGTAAACAGACGAATGGCAATCCAGGAAATTGACTCAGTCTTAAGTAATCTCTCCACCAAAAAAGCCCTGGGCCAGATGGCTTCCAGTTGAATTCTCCAAAGAATGCAAAGAGAAACTGATACCAGAGCTGATACCAGTCATATTGAAAGTATTCCAAGCAATTGAGAATGATGGAATTCTCCCCAAATCATCTTATGAAGCTAATATCATAACCTAACATGGCAAAGACCCATCAAGGAAAGATAATTATAGACCAGTCTCCTTGATGAACAGAGACACAAAAATTCTCAACAAGATTCTAGCAAATTGGATCCAACAACACACCTCAAGGATCATACACCATGACCAGGTTGGCTTCATTCCTGGGATGCAGGACTGGTTCAACATTCACAAGACTATAAATGTAATTCAGTACATTACCAGTTGTAAAACCAAGAAACACATGATTATCTCATTAGATGCAGAAAAAGCATTTGACAAAATCCAGCATCGCTTCTTGATAAAAACCCTGAGCAACTAGGCATAGGATGAACTTTCCTCAAAACAGTAAGAGCCATCTATGATAAACCCATAGCCAACATTTTGCTCAATGGGCAGAAATTGAAATCATTCTCCCTAAGAATGGAAGCAAGACAAGGATGTTTCACCCCCCGCCCCCGTTCAATAGAGTGTAGGAAGTCCTAACCAGAGGTATCAGGCAAGAGAAGGAAATCAGTAGTATCCAGATAGGACAAGAGGAAGTTAGGCTATCTCTTTTTGCTGATGATGTGATGATATATCTTGAAAATCGAACGGAGTTTGTGTAAAACCTGCTCACACAGATAAACAACTTTGGTAAAGTTTCAGGGTACAAAATCATCATGCAAAAGATTGTTGTATTTCTACACACCAGTAAAAAGAAGGCAAGGAACTAAATAAAAAGCACAATCCCATTCACAATAGCCACCAAAAAACTGAAATAGCTTGGAATCCACCTAATCAGAGATGTGAAAGACTTTTACAATAAGAACTTCAAAACACTCCTCAAAGAAATCAAGAATCACACAAACAGATGGAAAAACATTGCTTGCTCATGAATTTGTGGAATCAATATCATTAAGATGTCCACCCTTCCCAAGGCAATTTACAGATCCAATGCAATACCCATCAAATTACCAACATCATTCTTCTCAGACCTGAAAACAACAATACAGAAATTCATATGGAAACAAAAAAGAGCAGGAATAGTCAAAATAATCCTCAGCAAAAAGAACAAAGTGGGAGGTATCACACTTCCAGACTTTGAACTTTATTTCAAGACTACAGTAACTAAAACAGCCTGATTTTGGTACAAGAATAGGCATACTGACCAATGGAACAGGACAGAGGTTCTGGAAGCAAAAACACGGTTTTTCAACCAACTCATCTTCAACAAAGCCACCAATAACAACCACTGAGGAAACGAGACTGTGTTTAGCAAAGATAGTATGATTGAAAACAGAACTTAAGGACTGACTTTAACGTGGAGATTAGTATGTCTCTCTCACCTTAAGTTTGTAGACACTGGGACCCCTATCTGAAAAAAGGAGAAATTGCCAGGTGCGGTGGCTCACATCTATAATCCCAGCACTTTGGGTGGCTGAAGTGAGAGTATTACCTGAGCCCACGGGTTTGAGACCAACCCTGACAACTTGGTGAGACACCATCTCTATAATAAATCAAAAAATTAGCTGGGCATGGTTACGCATGCCTGTAATTCCAGCTACTTCAAAGGTTGAAGTGGAAGAATCACCTGAGCCTAGCAGGTCGAGGCTGCAGTGGCCATGAGCATGCCACTACACTCCAGTCTGGGCAACAGAGAGAGACTCTGACTCAAAAAATGAAGTGAAATGAAATAAAAATAAAATAAATAAATGGGAAATTTGTGCACCCATCTGGAACCATTAAATAACTTAAAGTTAACACAGAAATTGTATTACTGCTAGTAATACATGAATTCACTCCCAATGCACTCATTGGAGATCATTAAAGTGAAAGCTGAAAATGCAAAAGATGACCATATGGTTTGGACATCTTAAAAAGTTTTCTTGATAGAGGGCAAGTTTCTAAATATGTGTAAAATGCAAGTATGTTACCCTGAAATTGAACCTGAAACACTTAATTGCTTTAGTGAAAGTGTCCATTATATTAATTTCCTGTTTAACATTGCCCTAAATAATAACTATCAGCATTGTAAATGAACATACCATTTAACTTAGCAACTTTACTTGCAGAAGTCTATTCTGCTGAAATATTCCACATGCATATAAAAAGAAATGTACAAGAATGTTAATTGTTACAACATGGATAGCAGGGAAAAAATTGGAAAGAATTAAAATGTTCATTAATAAGAGATTCATTAAATAAATTATTAATCACCTATATGATGAAATACTTGGCAATTACTAAGAATAGTCAAATATATTTTTATGGTAGAGAAATAATTTTATATTAACTGAAGTTGCTGCCATTTAAAGTTTGTTTGTTTCCCTTACATTCGCTTCCTGCTTTAAATCAAATCTATATTGAGGCTTAGTCCTTCATTATTTAAGGGAGGTATGGTTACAAAGAGCACTGATTACAAAAAGATAATTGGTAACACTTTGCACAATGACAAGAGACCAAAAGAAATAAACTCCTTATCTCAAAGCTCTTCCTTTGACTGTAAAAGCCAAGTTTGGGGCCCAAAACAGTAGATTTTGAAAGTCTGCATGATGAAGTTAAATCCATTGTATTTGATTAATCTCTTTTAAGGAGACTTTAAAGAAAATTTCCCAGTCTCAAACCTTAATGGTGAGAAGAAAGAGAAATATGTTTCATGTGATAATTTATAATCATGAACTGTCCCTTACAGAAATTTGCAGCAAAATTCCAAAACCTTGTAAGCCGATAATTTTCAGTAGTTCCAAATCAGTAGTATTGTCAAGGCATCTCATGAATGAAGATATACTTTCTTTCTGGAGAAACCCTTTTACATCTGAGGCCTCAAAATTTTTCCCCTATTAAATTTAAAGGAAACTCACTGTTAAAAAACAAAACAAAACAAAACATGAAACCCACAAGGAAACAAGATACCATGTGAGAGTGCCAGAAATAAAACCAGCTGCAAAATGAAACCCAAATAAATCTTCCAATTTAGAGTTATAATATAAGTTTGATACATTTCAAGGACAAAAGAAAGACTTGAAAATATGAGGAAAGGCAAAGAGATGTGATATTGGTATATCTTTGAGAAAGGTCTCTCACTCTCCCCTTCTTGTGGTTGAAACCCCAAAGAGGAAAGATGAAACACTTGAATAATTTGGAAAACTCAAAGGTAAACATCTTGTGTAGAGAGTGCACAAAGGTTTATGCAATATGTATTCATTGACTAGTCCTCCAGTTTACCTGCCCTTAGGCAAGAAGAGCTAGACTCAAGCTATAAATGGAAGATACTAAAAAACTTTAACACCTATGTGCATTGAAATGTTTTATGTTACAGTTGGACTTTCATAAATTAAAAAAAAATCAGTTGATGTATACTGAAACTGATGAGATGTCTTATATTTTTCTTTCCCTTATGAGTGCACAAAACCAAAACTAGACAGCAAAATATAGCCACCAGGATCTCATAGTTGACATGGACATATTCTCTCAGAATATTAGCAATCATATTTTCGCTTTACATATGGAACATGACCCATCCAAATAGGAAGGTCAGCTACCACCTTCATGAATAACATTCCAATGTTAACAGCCTTACGATTGGGTCTATAAACAAGATTCACAATTTTCACAGTTCTTCACGTTTAGCTTCTCAAGGAATGTTTCATGGACCACAGTATAGGCATCACATGGACATTTGCTAGAAATGTAGAGTCTTGGGAATTGGCCTACTAAGTTAGAATCTGCCTTTTAAAAAGAACCTCAGATGATTTGTATGGTTGTTCACATTTGAGAAGCACTGATTTAGATATTCACTGTTCTACCTAATAGGTGATGGCCATGTTTTTAGAGAAATGTGTGTGTGTATGTATATAATTTTTAACAAAATTTTCTTTTAAAATAATTTTTAGACTTATGAAAAAATTGCAAGATAGCATAAAGGATGGCCTCAAATGGTTACATCTTACATAACCATAATATGACTATCAAAATCAGAATTGGTCCAATACTACTATTATAGACTATTTAAATTTCACCAAGTGTCTTACTGATATCCTTTGCTGTGATCCAGGACTCAATTGAGGATCACATGTTGCCTTTAATTGTCATTCCTCCTTGGTCTTTATTCATCTGAAACAGTTTAGAAGAGGGCTGTTCAGTATAATTTTTTGTAATGATGGAAATATTTGATATCTGTGCTGTTGAATACAGTAGCCACTAGCCACTAGCCACATGTGGCTACTAAGCACTTAAAATGGGGTTAGTGCAACTGGGAAACTGAATGTTTAAGTGTTATTTCGTTTTAATTAATGTAAATTTAAATTTAAATAGAAAAATCTTATTGTTCTAATGTGAAAAACACACATATTTCCAGCTAGGAAATCCCAGTCCCCAAATCTCTTTAAAGCAAAGCACGATAGGCAATATTTTCATAAACATGCAAAGGGGGGCACAAAACAAGCCTAGTCATAATTCTGCATGGCAGGACACACAAGCCCCTTCATAATTTAGCCCAATCCAGTCTCTATAACTCCACTACCTTCCCCACCCCTCCACCAGTGCAACCATTGTCCCACCACAATGAACTCCCCACCATCCTTTGAACAACACCTGCCCTCACAGGGCCAGGTCTTTACTCTTGGTCAGCAGAGGTCCATGGAACTCATGATTCAACTGGTACTGCTTTGAGAATAAAAAGGAGTGCTGTTAGTAACTACCTGGAAATAAACTGGACTATTCTGGCAAAATAGGAAAGTCATACGTACGGCTCTTTCCTCTCAGATAAACATTTTCTTACAGTCCAAAGACACACATGTCATCTTTTAACTGATAAGAGCTTTGCTTCTCATGGAACTTTAGACAAATGGAGATGACAATAACAAGGTACGCAAATGAATTAAAGATTGGTAAAGCTTTTGAAAGAAACTTTAAACCTTTGTGAAGTGATGCAGGACATAGGGGGAAAGTGGTCGGGAAGGCCTGCTTAAGGATATGGCATCTAGCTGGAGACCTTAATGTCCAGACAGGGCTGGACATGCCAAGATGTAGGGCAGCGTAGTCCTAAGAGATGGCCAGTAAGGCAAAGCCCATGAGACCCTTGCTGGTTTGAAAAAATCAACTCTATGCAAGTGAGATCCTCTGGCAATTTTAAGAAGCATAAGCATGATTTGATTCACAGTTTAGGGGAAGGAATCAGAAAAAAGGAGACTGTGGATCCAAAGAGACTAAAGGGGGGGGTAGGTGATATGTCTCAAGAAAGAACAAAATTAATAAAGACAGAAGAAGGGAAGTGGGAGCCCTGGAAAGAACAATTCTTGTATCTGCTCCAGGATGAAGATGGTGAGATGGTACCGAGAATAGACCGTGCTTGGACTGGCTCACATGGGGAAAAGAACTTTTCCTAAAGCTCCAGGGAGATCAGAGGGAATAGCAAGAAGACCTAAAATTGGGGAAATGTAGTTTAATCAAGGAAAGTCTAATGTAGAATTTATTTTTAAACATGTTCATGATTACCTCAGGCTAGGTAAAGCTAACTGGGGATTGAGCTGACTTGAAGCTGTAAACAGAAAAAGTAATCTGAGTGGTTAGATACTCCCTGTCTGCAGAAATGTTCCCAGAGTGGTGACTATTTTGCAATTCTATCTTTTCTGGGCTCTGTATTGTGTTTCACTCATCCACATGACTGTGATTTTGCCAAATAACACTGTCTTGATTTATAAAGACTTTATAAATATTTAGTTTTAGAGTATGTCTCAACATCAGGTGATGTGAGTTCTATAATTCTGTTCTTTTTCAAAATTGTTGTTCCTATTCTGCAATTCCATCTTTTAAAATCTTACTTTAATGTTGAGAAAAAGATTTCATACTTTATACCATATATAGCTGGTTCATTTGCTTTTATCTGGGGAAAGGAAAATAAAAAAAGAAGAGCTGTAGTAAGGAATACTTTGGGCTGCAAGTAACAGAATTCCACATTTCAGTGCCTGAAACAAAGTGGTATTTACATTTCCCCACATAAGAGAAAGCCTGAAGATAGGTGACTTAGCATTTCTTCAGTGCTCTAGCCATGTCCGGGCCTGCTTCTCTCTCTTGGGTCCCTCCCTCATGATCACAAAATGGAAGTTTCAGCTGTTGACATCTTATCCATTCAAGGTAGAAAAAAAGGAAAAATAAGAAAAGAGTAACTAATGTCTTCTTGTTCAGAATTTTCAAATGACCAAATGACTTCCCTTGGCTGAAAAAGAGGCTGGGAAAACGAGTAATTTTGGTTTTCAGCAAGTATAAGAGACATAGGCTAGAAAAAAAGGGGTTTTATATGAGAGTTGGGAGTGCCAACCTGCAGCGTCTGCTACAAAGATTGATGAGAGGTTCCAATTTTTTTTTCGCCTCTGAGAATATCAATGGAGGGATCAATGATAATGAATCCATCTTAAGCCACATCACTTTCCTTCTCAACACTGGATGTAGGTCTTCTCAGGCCTTCTGCCTCTCACTGCCATGATAATTAATTTCCCCAGCATCCAGCAGCACTTACACAAGCTTTGAAAGTCAGAGAGACCAGCTAGGGAAATAAACCCATTCTATTGCTGAAGTACAAGAGTGACATTATGATCAGGATACAACATAGCTCTCTTTAAGATATTTTCGAGGAAAGAATGTTGGAATTCAATTCATGTCCGTGAATTGCCCATTTTAGTCCCTGGATGGGGGAAACTGGGCATTTCTTCTTTTCTCTCATTCAACAAACATTTGTAGTTAAGTCCTATGTACCAGGCACTGTTTTTGATTTTTTAAACTCCTTTCCCCTTTGTTATTGTTTCTTGTACTTGTCTTATTTTCCTGGGTTATCTTCTTTCCAAGTATCTGTGGGACTATGTGTGTGTATATAAAGGGACAAGAGAAAATATCAAACCTGCAAAATCAAGGCCCCCTGGCTCCAGTCTCCTTCCAGGATCACTGAAAACATCACTCATGCCCTTTTGAGAAGGAAGACCTGGGAATGTATGAAAGAATCAGGATGCTAGTGGTATCTGTGAGGAGTGCTGCTTCTTACAACATTCATGCACTTATTCATGCATTTATTTATTCCAGAACTATTTAGTGAGTCCATTTGCTAGAGTCTGAGGGTATTGTGATGAACATATAAAAACGTGGTTTCTGCATTCATTGAGCTTACACATGCTATGGGGAAATGTTTTTTAAATAGTAGCCAATGTCATTTTCTTCCAATACTTCACCTTTTTCTTCCCTTGCTTCCACTTTTGTAGATAGGATGTGTTCATTGCCTCAGAGGAGAGGTGTAATAAGCAGAAAGAAGAGAAAGGAAGAAGACTTCTTCTGTGTTAGGAGAATAGAAACGACAATAGACAAACACGAAATGTTAGCATGATTTGGGCTTCACCCAACACAGATATCCTACTAAATGAAGAAAAAAAAATAGTGCTGAGCTGAAAGGGAAAGATAGGGAATTACCATAGAGAGAGCAGTGAGGAGAGGAGGGAGCCATCCAGGCCTGAAAGGGACAATGGATGAGCACAGGATGTCTCTGTCAAGGATCATAGTGAGGAGAATTGTGAGCACATGGCAAACAGATGGTAGCCAGAGGTGGATTGCCAACACATAGGGAGTACTGCCCAACCCCCATACCTGGACTTATACCAGCCATCCTTCTCCGGGCATCCAAAATCTATGTAGGTCTCTTCTTTCTGAGCAGAGATTTAGGATATATTTATTTCCCAGCCTTCCTTGCCATTAGATGAAGTCATATTATAAACCAATGAGTTCTGGCCAATGGAATATGGGAGGAAGTGATATACATGTTTTCTTGTCTGTCCATAAATAATTTCAATGCAATCCTTTATGCACCCTCTTTCCTGTTCTGCTGGGTATAAATTACAGGCCCTCGGGCCCTCAGGGATGACAGAAACAAAAGGCAGAATAAGCCTATGTCCCTGAGTTCCTGCTTAGAAGAGAATTACCCAAAATAGCCGCCTTGACCCCAGATACCTGCATTTGACTTTTGTATGAGCAGAAGTGAAAGTTTACTGTGTTAAGCAATTAAAATGTTGCAGTTACAGAAATTTTGGCTTATCCTAACAAATATTTCTAGCAATTACACAGATCAAGTAACACTTTCTTGTCCCTAGACTTATTGCATGCCTCATCCAACTTACTCCATAAGAATAGGCAGCCCATTTGTAAAATACCAGGGCACAGTAAGTATCCATCTTGAGGGGAGGATGAAACTCTCACAGTCTGCCCTGATGGTGTGATGGTGAGGAAAGGAAAGGTCCTGCTCTTATTCTGTGATGCGAAGAATGCATAAAATGTTTATGATTTTTCCCAGACTAAAAGAGTGATTAAACACACACACACTTCATACAGTGTAGGAGAGAGATATATTAAGCAAGTAAATGTTGATGTGTGTATAGAATTGCAAATCATGTTGAGCTCTGTGGAGGAAATATACAAATAATCTGGAGAAAATAACCAGTGGGATGTACTTTGTATTAGGGATTAGAAAGGAATGAGGAGATTTCTGAGGAAGAAACAGTTGAATGGAAACCTAAAGGGGGAATCAGAATTAGGCAAGTTAAGCGTTGGGGGAAGAGCATTTGCTGCAAAGAGAACAGCATGTGCAAAGTCCCTGAGGAAGAAAAGGAGGTCACCTCATTTGAAGATCTGAAATATGCTAGTATAGCTATGATATATAGAGGGAGGGAGACAGTGGTATGCAGTGGGACCAGAGAAACAGGCAGAATATTGTTGTTGTTGTTTTTTTTTTCAAGAGTCTAGGAGGGCATTGAAGAATTCTAAGCAGGAATTGTGATCAGGATTAAATTTTTAAAGTACCAAACTGGCAGAGATGGAGATTGGTTGGGAGAGATGCAAAAGTGAGAAAAGAGGGTCAATGTAGAAGCTATCTTAGAAATCAAGGCAAGACAGGTGGCATATGGAATGAGGCGTAGCAGCATGTATATGGGAGAAATGAATGGTTTTAAGATCTACTTGCTTGATTTAGAGTCTGTCATTCTCAGTGATCTCTCACAGAAAAGAAGAACAGAGTACCATATGTTCTCACTCATAAGCAGACCTTGAACAAATATCATAATACTATAAGGAAGGGATTAGCAGTAGTGGAAAACTGCCAGGGGAGGAAGGGCACACCTCATCAACAAGGGTACGTTTGTATACTTAACCCTAAATTGTACCCCACATCTTTAAAATAAAAAAAATTTAAAAAAGATCTGCTTGCTTGAGAAGTTGAAAAGAAGAGCACCTATTGCATTCAATATCCTTAACCTCTACTAAGTGATGGTAGCAGGTAATAAGTTGTTTGGGACTACATTTAGAGTGGGTCCTCTAAAGCTCAAGAGGATGTGGCAAACTTCAGTAACAGTGCCTTCTCTATGTCGGAATCACCACCATTTCAGCAGAAAAGTCTGGAGAAGTTTAGAGGATGCAGGGAAAGCTGGACTTGGAGTCAGAAGACTAGCTGGGTAGGTGACTGTGCACACACTCAAAAGTGTAGTCATACCAGAAGGGCTAGAGCTTGGTCAGGTAAGCAACTTCGAAATCTGATCAATAAGGACTTTTCCCAGAATTGATCAAAGCTCTATGGGGGAGGAAGTCGTGCCCAAATAATTTCATCCTTTGCATGCTCTCATTATTTATAATAATATATGATATATAATCTATATCATACTCGATATTAGTAGATATACTATTATATATATACTATATATCATTATATTATATATTATGATATATTAGCAACATATATATTCAATTTATATAGTATATATAATATATTCTCACTATTTATAATAATATATAACATATTAGATTATATATAAAATAATATGATATATAATATTATATTATATACCATTATAATACCATTATAATATATTACAAACTTGATATATTTATATATTATATGTATATTTTATAAATATATAAATATATAAAATCTAATACCATAACATTGTGAATGGGGCTTCAATATATGACAATATAATTATTACAAATAAAGAGAATGGGCGAAGAATGAAATTATTTGGGCGCTACTTCCTCTCTCATAGAACTTAGATCATATGAATGATAGTCAGAAGAATGATAGCTAACATTATGGAGCTCCCTATGCCAGACCCTGTGTTAAGGAATGTGTGTATGCTTTCTCATTTAAATTTGTAGAGTTCTGTGAGGTACCAGTACTGCCCATTTACTAACACAAAGTCTTAGAGATTAGAACTTGTCCAAAGTCATATCTCTAGCAACTAGAGTAGCATATACTCAAACCCAGCTCTGTCCTGATTCTAGAGTCCAGGTTTCTACCCACGTAGTCTAGTGTTGTTTGGAGGATTCTGGAGATGCATTTGGACTCAGCAGGGCAAAGTCAGGTGCATACTCAATGCTTCCAAAATATATAGGTTCTATTTAAATGAAAGTAGATGCTAGGACTAGGCCTCACTCACTGTAAAGTAATTGCCTTATAACCATGCTGCATTATTCTAAAAGATAAGTCACTATTCACTGTGGATTACATTCAATTTCATATAACAAAAGAAAATTGCATTAGTGCTTTATAATTGTTGTAGGATATTGTTATGGAATGAATGTCTGTGACTTCCTAAAAGTCATATATTGAAGTACTACCCACAGTGTGATGGTATTAGAAGGTGAAACCTCTGAGAGATAATTAGGATCAGAAGAGGTCTGTGCTCCCTGCTGTCTACCACGTAAGGAGACTCCAAAACCCTCAAAAGGGGCTTCTCTGGAATTTGATCTTGCTGACACTCTGATCTCAGATGTCTTGCCTCAGAACTTGAAGCAAATTTCTATTGTTGCTAAACCACCCAGTCTATAGTCTTTTGTTACAGAGACCCAAACAGACTAAGATATCATAATCATGTTCTAATGACTGGTTATATTTTTAAGCCAATTAACTCAGATTCTTTAAATTAAATATAGTTAATAAATATATTTGATATAAATGGAATAAATATATTTTATTTAAAGAATCTGGTACATGAGAGCCTCAGACACGTTAATACAAAATTCTAAAAACATTATGAAAGATTAAAATCTTCTTTGAGAGCCTCTTCTCTTCAGAACTCAACTGGGGAGTCACATCAGTCCAGAAAATGGAGCCAAGCCAGCAGCTCAGCCAAGCATTGAACTGCCCAGGGACAGGCTGCAATAAAACAGAATTGCATCATCTCTGGGAGCCCAATGTGGACTAGAATAATCCAACATTGTTTTTCCTGAATGTTCTCATGAGAAAAGAACATTTTAAACTACTAATGTGATATTCTTCTACTTACCCCCGTGAGGAAAAATGTTTGTCCTTATTACACAATTTGTTCTTCTTTATGTTGACAAATGCTTGCGATAGTATCATACTTGACAGATCTCTTATTGAGAAGTTGCCAGCAACCAAAAGATAATTAACTTAGTCTTCCAAGCATACACACACACACACACACACACACACACACACATAAAACAGAGAGTGAACTATGCACAATTAATTGGAAATAGTGCCCAACTGCTCATATTGCAATGAAATTTACTGGGGTTATGAACAATCTTACCTCTTAAAAAATGCTTTGTGCAACAGAACGTTTTTTGCTGAGGGAACATGAATCCTTATTCAAAATAGAAGTGGGGCAGGACTACACAGGTGTCTTAGCTTGAGCTGCTATAACAAAATATAATAGACTAGCTTGAACAATAAATGCTTATTTCTCTCTGTTTTGGAGGGTAGAAGTTTGAGCTCAGGGTGCCAGCTGATTTGGTGTCTGATGAGAACCCTCTTCCAGGTTGCTGACTGCTGACTTCTTGTACAGGAGATGGTGAAAGGAGGGCGAGCTAGCTCCCTGGCTGGTTTTTTTTTAAATTTTAAATATGTGGGTACAATCCAGGGTTAGGTATACTAATGTTCATTATGCAGGTACTCTTGTTGATGAGGTGTGCCCCCTTTCACTGGCAGTTTCCCACTACTGCTAATCCCTTTCTTATAGTATTACTACAGTTGTTCAAGGTCTGCTTATGAGTGAGAACATGTGATACTTGGTTCTTTGTTTCTGTGATAGGTCACTCAGTATTATAACCTCTAAGTCCATCCAAGTTGCTATGAAGTTCATAATTTTGTCCTTCTTTATGGCTGCATAATATCCCATCATGTATATGTAACACTTTTTTTTTATTCAGTCCTCTTTCAACGGTCAACACAGTTGGTTCCATGTTTTTGCTATTGTGAACAATGCTGCAATAAACATACATGTGCAGGTATCTTTTTCATAGAGTGATTTGAGGTCCTCTGGGTATATTCCCAGTAGAGGAATTGTGGGGTCATATGGACAGTTGATTTTTTGATCTTTTAGGAATTATTGTTTAGGAAAACATTGTTTTCCACAGAGGTTATGCTAGTTTACACTCCCAACAGTGCAGAAGTGTTCCTTTTTCACTGCATCTTCTCCAGCATCTGTTGTTTTTTGAGTTATTGATAATGACCATCCTGACTGGAGTTAGGTGGTATCTCAGTGTGGTTTTAATTTGCATTTCTTTGATGACTAGTGAGGCTGAGAATTTTCTTATGTATCTGTTGACCGTTTGTATGTCTTCTTTTGAGAAATGTCTATTCATACCTTTTGCCCACTTTGTAATGGGACTGTTTGGTTTTTTTACTTTTTGGTACATTTGAGTTCCTTGTTGATCCTGGATATTAGGTCTTTGTCAGATTTACAGTTGGCAAATATTTTTTCCCATTCTGTGGGCTGTCTCCCACTCTCTCAATGGTTTCTTTGGCTTTGCTGAAGCTTTTCAGTTTGATGAGGTCCCATTTGTCTATCTTAAAAGAATTTGGCATGGGCACTTGGAGTTTTGATCAGGAATTGGTTGCCAGTTCCAATTTCCATAAGGATGTCTCCTGCATGTTCTAAGGTTCTTATAGTTTGAGGTTTTATGTTTAGGTCTTTGAACCATTTAGAGTTGACTTTTGTGTATAGTGATAGGTAGGGGTCTTGTTTTAATCTTCTGCATGTGATCAGTCAGTGTTCCCAGCACTATTTACTGAATAGGTTCTCCTCTCCCCAGCAGTTGATGGTTAAGTCTTTGCTGAAGATGAGTTGTCTGAGAAATTGAGGTTTTGCTTCTGGAATCTTTGTCCTGTTCCATTGGTCTATATGCCTGTTCTTGTACCAATACCAGACTGTTTTGATTATTATAGCTTTATAATAAAGCTTAAGGTCTAGGAGTATGATGCCTCCTGCTTTTTTTTTTTCTTCTGAGAATTATTTTGGCTACTCACGACGATCATTTATGTTTCCATATGAATTCCTGTATTTTCGTTTTCAGATCTGAGAAGAATGTTGATGGTAATTTAATGGGTATTGCATTGAATCTGTAGATTACCTTGGGTAGGATAGACATCTTAACAATGTTGATTTTCCCAATCCATGAGCATGGAATATTTTTCCCTTTGTTTGTGTTATCTTTGATTTCTTTGAGCAGTGTTTTGTAGTTTTTGTTGTAAAGGACTTTGACTTCTCTTGTTAGGAAGATGCCAAGGTATTTCTCACTTTTTTATGGCTAAATGGGATTGTGCTTTTTACTTGGGTTTCTGTTTGTTTATTGTTGGTGTATAGGAGCATAGATGCTAAAATTCTTAACAAGATTCTAGCAAACTGGATCCAACAACACATCTCAAAAGTCATTCACCATGACCAAGTATACTTTATCCCCGGGATGCAGAGCTGGTACAACATCCACAAGACATAAACATAATTAAGCACATCAACAGATGTAAAAACAAAAACCACATGATTATATCATTAGACATGGAAAAAGCTTTTGGTAAAGTCTAGCACCCTTTCTTGATAAAAAACCCTCGAACATCCAGGCATAGACGGAACATACCTCCAAAATAGTAAGAGCCATCTATGAGAAACCCACTGCCAACATACTGGTAAATAGACAGAAATTGGAGCCATTTCCCCTGAAAACTGGAACAAGACAAGGATACCCACTCTCACCCCCTCCCCTGTTCAACATAGTATTGGAAGTCCTAGCTAGAGTCATCAGACAAGAGAAGGAAATCAGGGGTATCCAAATAGGAAAAGAGGAAGTTAAGTTCTGCCTCTTTGCATATGACATGATTCTATATCTTGAAAACCCAAGAGAATCTGTCAAAAACCTCCTTGCACTGATAAAGGACTTTGGTAAAGTCTCAGGATATAGAATAAATGTGCAAAAGTCAGTAGTATTCCTGGCCATTTCTTATAAGGAAACTAACCTCATTCATGAGGGCTCCACTCTCATGACCTAATTATCTCTCAGAGGCTCCACCTCTAAATACCTTCACACCAGGGATTCTATTTCAACATGTGGTCTTCAGGGGAACATAGACAGTCCGTAACAACAGGAAATCAATGAACATTCACAAGAATTCTGCTTGGTCAGGCACATTATCAAACTCTGATGAGATAAGAGGTAAGAGATCTGAGCAAATTGACAGCCTCATAGCCTTTTGTATGGCAACTCTTACAATGAGCAAAAAAAGATTTGTACGTGTGTGTTTGTGTGTGTGTGTAAAACTTTAGTCCTCAAAGTTGTTCCCAGACCCACAGTCTCAGCCTCAGCTGGGAAAGTGTTAGAAATGGAAACTTGTAAGACATGTCAATTTCTTAGCCCTTACCCAACACCTACCAAATCAGAGACTCTGAGAGTGGAGCCCAGCAATCACTCTCCAGGTGATTCTGATACACATTAGTGCTTGGAAACCATTGGTTTAGCAAAATAATCCTTTATATAGCATATATAAAATAATCAGGGTAATGTGGAAATGGATAACCAACCTAGACTCAGTTTGGGCATAAGTTGCACACTGGTTGGAATTTTTCAAAAGGTGGCATGCCACTTGAGACCATACATCAGGGAAGATTGTCCCTCTCAAAGACAAAGAATTAACTGGTGTTATTTTTTCATTCTGAGGGTGGGTCCAATAGCAACTTCCAACAGCAACCAACATAAAAACAGTCTGCAATCTTCTGGTTGTGTACACAGGATGAATTGATGTTCTTCCCAAACTCAAACTGAGACATAATTGAAAACTATGGTTATTATACACCTGCTTGTTCATCACTGTGAATTTTAAGACATTTATAGAGGACACATCTTAGCATATGGTCTGCTTCTTCCTCATTGTAAGTTGTTGGCAACATAGCTGCTCACAGTTTGGTGTACTGTATTAGCACTAGTATGAGAATTTAAGGAATGCCATCTTATGTCAGTCAGTTCATCTGAGATTCTGGCTGAGATTGGCCCCAATTGAGACTTTGTGGAGAAGGCAGAGTTCTTCCTTAAAACTTGAAATTAAAAGTTAAGGGTGTACCCAAACGCCCACAGAATGTCCCTAATCTGAGTCTACTGTGGATGAATGACCTAAATTATCATCATCCAATTTATACTTTGTTTTATTTCTTCTTGGGGTAGTAATTTCTTTTGGTTGTTTTTTCTGTGTAGAATAGGAGAATTTCTCTTTCTATTAACTTTAATGATCAAAGAAGCCTTCCAGTTCTAATACACATTAACTACTTGACTTTAAAAATTTTGGAATCATGTCTCTAATAGGGCCTTTTGCTTTTTAGACTAGATAATGTTTTCGTTTTCTCCTGAAAGTAATCCATTTAAAGAAAAGAATTAGACCTGAATGCTGATTATCTGGACTTGATTTTCATCTTTCCAATTGCTAACTAAATGAACTTGAGAAAATTAATCTCTGAATCAGTTTCTTTATCTATAAATGACATACCAACTAATATCTCACATTATAATGATAATGATTAAATAAGATAATACATGTATTAGAACATAGACCAAACTTCTGTAACAAAGAATCTGCAATATAAAAGTGCTTAAATTAAAATAGAAATCTATTTCTTATGTAATATTCCAGAAGTGGAGTTCAGGACTCACAGGTGCCTCTGCTTTCTTGATCTGTAATTTTCATTTGTGGATGGGTCATCTCTTACCTAGCAGCATAGGGGAAAGAGACTGTGGTGGCAAAGAGCTTTCTTTTTCAGGTTTGACTTAGAAATCACTGCTGCTTATGTACTAGTGACCAGCATGTAGTCATGTGGCCATAGCCAGCGGCAAGGATATAATTTTGTATCTGGATGGCCATGTGCCCGATTAAAATTGTGGGAGAAGTGGTCTATTACTAAGCAGGGGAGAAAAATAAACAGGGACAAGAAGCAATTATGTTAGCTACTCTCTCACTATTATGTACGTTTCCATTAGGGGAAAACAACTTGATTTTTTTTCTGATTCCCTTTCCTACAAAGAAGCACAGATAACCAGCACCCTCAAATACTAGAAGATGAGTTTTCTTGGAGGCAGAGGCTATGACTTATTCATCTGCACATCTGCAAAACATAACAGAATCATTTTTAATAAATGTTTGTCAAGGCAAACAATTATAATCACTCTAGAGCCTTCATCTGGGTTAAATCCCTTTAGTGCCACGTGGGTTATAGATTTTTTCATATTTTAATGAACTGTACTAAACCATATTTATGGCACTGTTGGCCATACCTACCATATGATCCAATAGGTGGCACAGTGAAGTTCTTTAGTATGTTTTTGCTGTGTGGTATTTTTAAGGAAAAAGAGTAATATATTTTTAAAAACTGACTCTCAAAGCAAGGTCATGTTCTCTCAAGCTGAAGTCTTATATCAAATGTGAGATCATTAACTTAAAAAATGTGTATCATCCATTTTCTTGGCAGTCAGAGGAAACCTGGTGTAAAAGCAGGCATTGGGAACCATAGCCTGGCCTACTCAGCTGTGTGGTAAATATTGTGTAAGTTATCTTTCCTAGAGTGAACTTGTTTTGCCGATGATTGGACAAACTGACTAAGAGAATTCACAGTCTCTCAAATCTCAGATGCTACATGTTATTTGTGGTTATTTGTGGGGGAATCTGACTTAACTAGAAATAAGAAGGAATCTATCTGGATACTACAGAGAAATTTAACATTATTGGGCATCTAATCTGTCTCCTGCTTTGTGCTAGGATCATTCAAACACAATATCTAATTTAGCTCTGTTAACAACCTTAAATGAGATAGACATTGTTATAGGAAATATTTTTTAAGGTCAAAGAAATGAAATGGCATAAAAGATCACTGTTGCACATCAGGTTTCTTGGAAGCAGACCCTGATATGGAAACCAATGCTCAGAGAATTTTTTAGGGAGTGGTCTCAGGATCAATATGGAGGGGAAGGACATGAAGCAGAGCAGGCAGAGGGAGAAATTGGGCTTCAGTCATAGCCTCAGCTGATCTGATGAGAAGCTCTAGAGCAGTGATGGCCCTTAACAGTAGTCATGAGTTGAGGTGACGGGTCGGGAATTGTATACTCCCATGCCAGCCAGTTGAACGTAGTCTGTAGCACTTACAGCAGCTGGGGGATGTAAATTTTTCAGTCCTGAATAGAGAGGGATCTCAGCAACATAGCACAGGGTCTGCTATAGTCAACCAGTCTGGAAGTAACAGAGCCAGATTATGAATACAGCCTTGAAACCAAAGCCCATGTGCTTTTCCACTCATTTGCCTCAACAGATAGTCAGCCAGTTGGGTGTTCATACTTTTTACCATTTTAGAAATGGCAAAAAAAAAAAAAATTGCATGCTGGTTTTGGAAATATAGCCGTGGTATCTTGACAGTAGGATAATTTTTCAAGTTTTATGTAAATGGTTCAATCTTGGATTTATTATCATTTTTTCTGATAATGAACACTTTTTTATGGTTATTTACAAAAATATTCTTACTTCTTAAACTAGATTCAACCAGAACAATAAGTATGCCAAAGACCTAAAATTTTTCTATTTAGACTGTTTCATTAGATAGCTTCCAAATGCTTCATCTTAGAATTCAGAGATAGTTGAATAGCATAGTTTGTGCCAGATGTATGGCATTCATTTTAAAACATATTTGTTCACCTCAGGCCTAATGATTAAGGTCATATATTGGTTTAGAGCTCCCAGAAGAAAAAGATTCACAGGAACTCAGAAAGCCTTGATGAAACGCATATGCCCCTCACCTTGATAAGGACATCTGAAAAGTATAGCTAAAATATGTCAGCCATGTTCTTCCACTTGAAAGCTATCACAATTGAGCCAAAGCAAAACCCACGGTGCATAAAGCATTCATTCATTCAACAAATACTTACAGAGGACCTATGTTATGCAAGGATTAGTGTTAAGTACTCTAAGAACTCTAGGTGTCTCTTAGCTCTTCCAGAGAAATGTGATCAGCTTTTCAGCTGTGTATGTTAAATGGATGAGTTGTGTGGTGTGGGAATTTTATCTCAATTAACCTCTTACAAAGTCACAAAAACAAATCAGAATGGTTTCCCCTGCTGCATTTCTTCTCTAGTCATCCAGTGACCATCAGTGAGATACTGACCCAATGCCTTGATGACTATAATAGCCTAGAACGACAGTGCCATCCTACTGTGTTTCAGTCACGATTTTAATACTAGGGCAATTTGGACGCAGTGTAGATGGCCAACACATAATTTTATATTAATTTTAGTCAAACTCAAACTCCTAACAAAAAACTTTACTAAGATGAATGCTGGAAGCTGGTTCTTTTTAATGATTATACTGGAAATGACTGATTGCCAGTTAATTGGCACACTATGAATTGGGCATAACAGGTCATCCACAGAATGAGTAAACATGTTTCAATTCTTTATTTAATTCTTGAATTCATTCAATGTGAATTTTTTTTTCTTAAGTGAGAAAGCAGGATTTATTGAGAGGACAGAAAAACTCCCACAGTGGAAGGGGACTCAAAGGGGTTGCCCCAGTGTGAATTCTAAAAGTGAATGTGAGGGGTTGCAAAACAAAACTTTGTCCTTTCTGAAATTCACTGGTTTTTTAAGTTCACACACACACACACACACACACACACACTGCTTTGAAAACCTTTGCTAAATTATGCACATGAAAATAAACAACAGCCAGGTTCAGTGGCTCAGCCTGTAATCTCGCGCTTTGGGAGGCTGAGGTGAGTGAATTGCCTGAGCCCGCGGGTTCAAGAACCGCTTGGGCAACTTGGCGAGACCTCATCTCTACAATGAATCAAAAAAATCAGCCGGGCATGGTAGTGCGTGTCTGTAATTCCCGCTACTCGGAAGGCTGAGGCGGAAGGATCGCCAGATCCCAGAGGGTTGAGGCTGCAGTGGCCAGGAGCGGCCACTGCACTCCAGTCTGTGTGACAGAGTGAGGCTCCAACTCAAAAAAAAAAGAAAAGAAAAGAAAAGAAAAGAAACAACAATCTAGGAAGCATATTTCTTTTTTTTTCCCAACCAAAACAAGAAATTGTATTTATTGCAATGTTCTAATTATACATGCACCTCCATGTATATTGCTATGCCTCATGTATCTCATGCTATTTTTACAGAGTTGGAAAAAAGTTTCCCCACATCATAACAATCAATACATTAAATGATTATTGTTCTACATATAGACATTCCTCTGAAAACACAAGTCACCTTGCCTTTTACAACAAAGAATACTTGAAAAGCAAAGCATGTTCAATGAAAGTTCGTGTAGAGGGGAAGCCAGTCAAGTGAAATGCCAATGTTGTACCTCAAGTTTATCGTGAAGTCAAAGCTAAGAGAAATGTTAGTAACTCAAATAATTTTCCTTTGAGAATTTTTCCAAAAGCATTCAAGATATCTCACATGTTTTAGTGCATGACTGCTTTCTTGCCAAAGCACATTTCTAAAAACCTGTAGTGATGAGGCTAACCACAATCATAAATTGGGCTGAATGTCTGCCACAATTATACCTACCTCTTTTATATGCTCAAGCTTCATGTTGGCCAAAAGGCATTCATTGTGAAAGTCACCACAACTAATTGTTCCTTAATCAAATTAGAAATGCAAAACCTTCTTGTCTAACAGCACAAGGCCAGAGGACACAATTTTCATTATAGAAAAGGCTATGGATACACGAGGACATTCTGGAAATTTGGGTCAAATTGTGTTGTAAGACATCAAGAATAAGAATTTGTGTTAAGTGTAACAACATTTTACAGTAAACCAAAACCTTTAAGATGTGAGTGTATAAATAGTTGATTACAGATAGAGTATTATGTCCTAGACTATCAGACTGACCAGAAATCACACATTTAGAAACTCTCTTTTTGTATAATTGCTAACATTTGAGAGGACGTGAGACTTCTTCCCGAAGCTGAAATTTATAGACTTTGTCTACATAAAAATGTAAGCCAGCATAAATTTTTGCATATAGCTTCATGAACACACTCCAAGTGAATTTCATAGATATCAGGCTAACAATCTATGAAAACATTAAAAAAAAATGAATTCGAGATGCCATGACACAATCATGGCTACATTGAAAAAGAGCTGACAACACCAAATGTTGGCAAGGGCATGGAAACCATTCACTTTGGGAAACTGACAGTTTCTTAAAAAGTTAAACACCCATCATCTACATCAGTGGTCCCCAACCTTTTCAGTGTCAGGGATCCATTTCATGGGAGACAATTTTTTCACCAACGGGTGGTGATGGGGAATCATCAGGTATTAGATTCTCATAAGGAGTGCGCAACTTAGATCCTTCGCATGCGCAATTCACAAAAGATGCACGCTCATATGAGAATCTAATGCCACTGTTGATCTGATCCACTCCCCCCTTCACTTCCCGCTGTGCGACCAGGTTCCTTACAGGCCAGGGACTGGGACCTGTCTGTGGCCCAGGGTTTGGAGATCCCCGATTCTACACGATAACCAAGCAATTTTTCTCCTAGGTTTTTATCAAGAATAAATAAAAACAGATGCTTTTACAAAGACTTATGTAAGAATGTTCTTAGTTTTTTCCTTAATAGCTAAAACCCAGAAACAACCAAATGACCATCAGCAGAAGTATGAATAAATAAATAGTGATATTTAATGTTACTTCTAGCTACAACAATATGGTTGAATTTCTGAAACATTATGCTGAATGAAAAAAAAGCCAAACACAAGAGAGTGCAAAGTTCTAGAACTGACCAAATGAATACACAGCTACACAGCAATAGTAGTCAGAACAATGTCTATTTCTGAAGGGTGTGATGGACTGGGCATCTGGGATCTTTCTGGAATAATGAAGATGCTCTGTCTTGATAGATATGTGGGTTGCACAGGTGTATGCATTTGTCAAAGTTGATTGAGTGGTGTACTTAAGAACTGTGCATGTCACTCTAAGTGGAATAGACTTCAATAAAAATATTTTTTAAGAAAACAGATGAATTGGGGATTTGTAAGTATCGGTATAAGTAAGAGAACTCATATATTTAAATTTTGTGTTCAGGCATGTATTAGTAAAAGCACTGGAAGAAAAAAAGTGTTTTTTTAAAAAAGTAATGGAGACATATTTGAATATATATTCTGTCTATAGATAGAGAGGATGATACCTCTGTAGAAATATAACTTTTGTACAATTTCCTTGCCATTTTTCTACATCTCCCATTTGATTTTCCTCGCATCTCTGCATGGGAGGCACTCTGATTGGGCATGCCCCTCATCCCATGGCACAGGTAAGGATGCTGAGGGTCCAGAAAGGTTGAAGGTTGTACCTAAGTTTACACAGATCATTTGTGGCAGAGCTGGGACAAGAACCCTTATTTTGTAAAGAAAATTTGGCACCCATTTTACCCCTATTCTTTTGGAGAAGGAGAGTTACAAAAGTCAGAAAAACACATGATTTAGATCCCCCAAATATGGATATTATTTAGTGAATTAAAAACTCAATGTGTTTGATACACATTGTTAAGATCCTCAAAAGTACATGTATTTTGGGTTCAATAATACCTTGCTCACTGAAAAGCCATGGCTGGACACGTCAAACTGAGAATCTGGGTTAGTTTGGGTTTCTCTCTTACTTGGTATCAAGTTTTACTAATAAAGTTAAGGATACGAGTCATTAAGAGGTTGTGATGGCTAATTTTATGAGTCTACTTGCTTTGGCCACAAGATGCCCAGACATTTGGCCAAGCATTATTCTAGGTGTGTCTCTGAGGGCGTTTCTGGATGAGAATAGCATTTGAATTGGTAGACTAAATAAAGCAGACTGCTCTCCCTAATGTGGTTGGGTTTCATCCAGTCAGTTGAAGTCCTGACAGAACAAAAGGCTGACCTTCCTCTGAATAAGAAGGAATTCCTCTGCCTGACTGCTTTGAGCTGGGACGCTGGTTCTTTCTTTCCTGCCTTCAGGAAAGGAACTCTGAAACATCGGCTCTTTCTGGGCTTCAAGCCTGCTGGCATTTGAACTGGAACTACCCCATCAGCACTCCCCTGTTTCCAGCTTGCTGACTGCAAATCTTGGGACTTGTCATTGTGAGCTTCCATAAATGCATGAGCCAATTCCTAAAATAAATCTCTATATAAATCTCTCCATTGGTTTTGTTTCTATGCAGAACTCTGACCAAGTGAGAAGTCCTAAAGCAGGAGAAACCAGTACATGTAGTAAGGTCCCCAGGTCATCCTTTGTGGGACAAGTACACACTCTCTGGTCCAGAGCATCCATAGAGTCTCTGGAGTGATTTGTGGGTTACCTCGTATAGCAGAGAGATCTTTTTTTTAAAATTGCGAATCATCTCCATTCTTTGCCCAGATCATTATAATATTTAAACAAAATTGCCCAGGAAGCCAGGCCTCATAAATTCGTAGATCCTTGGTTAGCTTTCCATTAGCAATTCTAATCCAGGGTCATTCCTGCTAAAATGTTTCTATTGGTGGGAATATTCCTTTTAGCAAATCTCACCAATTTATTTACCAGGAAGTCAATATTCAGCATGTTTACAAGGATGTTGCATTCAGTTATTTGCTTTCCACCCTGATGGATATGCTCCTTCCTCTACCACTCATTTTTGCTTTCTACTTCCCACCCACATCCTCCAAGGCCAAGTGGGCGAAGCCATCTCTTTTCCTACACAATGCTACTCAGGTTAACTTGAATTCCATTTGTAGTATGAGATCCTAAGGAAGAAAACTGAAATTTATTGAAATAGTGCCCTCTAGGCCTTTTGGTCAAGCTCAACACATTGAGTATCTTAGCTGGATATAGAGTTTCACCAACTTTAATGAGGTATAATTTATGGAAATAAACTACATCTCTTCCAAGGGTACCATTGGATGCATTTTGACATATGTATACATCTGGGAAATCGCAGAGACAATGAACATACAGAATGTGTTTGTCAACCCCCACACACAATTTTCTCAAGTCTTTTTTTTTAGTCCATCCCTCACTTTACCCTGGACCCCAGGCAACCAATCACTAATCTGGGTTCCTGTCACTCTAAATTATTTACATTTTCTAAGACTTTATAAAATATAAATGGAATTGCACAGTTTGTCATCTTTTGTGTCTGTCTTCTTTTGCTTAGCATAATGATTTTGAGATTCATTCATGTTGTTGCATTTATCAATAGTTCAGTTCTAAAACATTTTAGTGCTTGGATTTGCATTTTCTTTAATACCGATGAGGTTGAGTGCCTTTGAAGTTTTATTTATTTTTTCTGTGAATTGCAAGAAATGTTCTCTAAGTAAAATTGCTAGATTAAGGGATGTGAACATTTTAGATGTGCTTGACAGTCAAATTGTGATGAGACAATTTGCCTTCCAACAAGCAGCTAATAAAACCTCCTGTTTTATCAAACTGGGTATTGGAATTCTAAATAGAAAATAAAAGTTTTTGTCAATTTGAGGAAAAAAAAGTTAAGTTCTTTTTCTTGCTAATAGTTCATTGTACAGATATATAATAATTCATATTTGGATAATTTCTAGTTTGGAGTTATCATGACTAAAGCTGCTATGAATATTTATGTATAAATTTTTGGGTGGTAAATACCTAAGGGTGAAAATATGTCATTTTAAAATTTAAGCATAACATACATGCATTAAAGTATGGGAAAAAAAAATCAAACTGATCATTTTTTATATTCATACGCACCTGTATAACACCACCTAGATTAAGATTGAAAACATTCTCAACTAAGTATGATTATCTTCAAATTTTCTCTCCAATTTGCTGCGAAGTCCATGATTTTGTCCTTCTCTATGGTTGTATAATATTCCATCATGAATATACACCACGTTCTCTTGATCCAGTATACTTTCAATGGGCAGTAAACCAGGGAAAAAAGTGAGGACCAGTTGGAGACCCAAACTTCACCTGCACATAGATTACTTATGTACCTAATCCTTACTTGTAGTCTACATTTCTATAATAAAATAAAGTTATTTAAAAATAATAAACAAATAATAATAAAATCTAATTAACCAAAACAAAACATTTTCAGCAACACAGTAAGTCCCCCTGTGCCCCTTCCCAGTCAGCAGAGGCCACTTCTATTCTGATTTCTGTCTCCCTTAATGAGTTTTACTTTGGGGGGACACCATATAAATGAAACTATAGAGCATATATGGACTCTGTTGTGCATATCTTGCTCAGTATATATCTATGAGAGTCATTCACAGTATTGTGCATAGTTCATTTTACTTATTGCACTGTGGTGTTACATTGTATGAATATACTACATTTATTTATCCATTCTGTTGGTGGTGGATAGAAGAATTGTTTCCAATTTTCTCTCCCTTATGAACATAGCTACTGTGGACATTCTTGTACTTGTCTTTGGTGAACATATGTTCTCACTTTTCTCAACCTAAGAATGGATTATTGGGTCATAGAATAGGTTTAGGCTGAAAAGTGATTGCATGAATTTATATACCTGACACAATATAAGACAATTCTAATTAATCCACGTCTTTGCCAATACCTGATATTGAAGGTCTTTTGATTTTAGTCATTCTAGTAGCTATTTTCCTGATGAAAAAATATGTAGAGAACTTTTTGATGTACTTTTTGGACTTTTGGATATACTTATTTGTGAATTATCTATTCAGGGTTTTTGTACACTTTTATTGAGTTGTTTGCTTTATTGTTGATTTGTAGGATTTCTTTACATAATTATGGCTATAAATCATTTGTTAGATATATGTATGGAAAATATGTTTTCCTAGTCTTGGCATGCATTTTCAATGTCTTCAGTGTTTTTTGATGAGCAGAATTTTTTATTTTAGTGATGTCTGATCTATCAATCTTTGCTTTTATAATGTGTCATTTTTATCCTCTTTATAAAATCTTTGCCTATCCCAAGGTCGTTTAATATTTATTTAAGATAATTTACCTATGTGAAATTTTAGGGACTCAGGGTCAATGTTAATATACTATGTGGGCTGTCCTAAGCAGCCCTGACATCTATATATACAGGGATAAGTTTCTCACAAAATAAGGAGAAAGGACAGCAGTTTAGGGCAAGAGTTTAGAGACAAAGCAGAAGGGAGAAGGAAGGGTCAAGAAAAGAGGGGGAAAATTGAAAAACAAAACGGACGAATGCAGAGAGAAGAAAAGAAGAACATTAGAAGGGGAAGGGGAGCCTTCCCAGCCTGAGCAAGTTGTACTTCCTCCTCAAGAATCTGGTCACTCTGACTAGGGAGGGACCAGTTAGATGGGCAGGGCTGGAGTTAGAGAGACAGGGACAAGATCCGAAGTCCCTTTCCTGGCCCTCTCAACGTTCCCTTCCATCTCTGTGCTCAGGCCAGTGAGCTACACTTAGAAAACATTTCTTTTTAAATTGGCTGATTTTGTTATAAGAAATTTTTATTTCTCAAGGATGTGCTAAGAAATCACTGCATCAATGTATACTTGAAGATACATCTGAGTTATGGCCAATATCCAGAAAATTAACCTGGACAAAATGTATAGTAGTTATAAAAGCGGGCTTTGGCCGGGCTCCGTGGCTCAGCCTGTAATCCCGCGCCTTTGGGAGGCTGAAGTGAGTGGATTGCCTGAGCCCACAGGTTCAAGACCCGCCTGGGCAGCGAGACCTCATCTCTACAATAAAATTAAAAAATCAGCCGGGCGTGGTAGCGCGCGCCTGTAATTCCGGCTACTTGGAAGGAGGAGGCGGCAGGATCGTCGCAGCCCAGCAGGTCGAGGCTGCGGTGGGCGGGAGCAGCCACTGCACTCCTGTCTTGGCGACAGAGTGAGACTCCAACTCAAAAAACAAACAAACAAAAAAAAAACCAGCAGATGCTGGAGAGGATGTGAGGAAAAGGGAACACTTCTACACTGTTGATGGGAGTGTGAACTAGTACACTATGTGCAAAACAGTTTGACGATTCCTAAAAGGTCTAAAAATCAGCCTTCCATATGATCTGGCAATCCCCCTTCTGGGAATATAGCCAGAGAAACTCAGATCACTCTATGAAAAAGATACCTGCATATGCATGTCTATTGCAACATTGTTCACAATAGCAAAAACATGGAACCAACCGTGTTGCCTAACAAAGTGGACTGGATAAAAAAATGTGGTACATATACACAATGGAATATTATGCAACCATAAAGAAGGACAAAATTATGAACTTCACAGCAATTTGGATGGACTTAGAGTCTATCATACTGAGTGATCTATCACAGAAACAAAGCACTGAGTACCGCATGTTGTCACTCATAAGTGGACCTTGAAGAATTATTGTAATACTATAAGAAAAAGATTGTTGGTAGTCGGAAACTGTCAGGGGAGTGGGGGTGAGGATTGGCAGTAGTGGGATTCTGCCAGGGGAGAGAAAGCATAGCTCATCAACAAGGGTACCTGCATAATGAACATTTGTATACTTAACCCTGAATCATACCTCACATCTTTAAAATAAATGATTTTTTAAGAAAGGTAGAACACAAAAGTAAAATAAAATAATTTCTTTATAATTGTTCCTCAGCCTATCTCATATATTCTTATGGCTCTGAGTACTATTGATGATTTACAAAAGTGTTTCTCTATTCTTGACCTCTTCCCTGAAGTTGTACATTCCACTGCCCACTTGACATCTCCTTCTGCATGACTAATAGGCTTCACTACCACTTTTTACGACTTCCTACTTAAAACTATGTAATCTACTCTTTTGTCTTGCTTATTATTGTCTGTTGCCTTGTTTGAAGGTAAGTTTCATGATAGTAAAAAAAAAATTATGCTTTGTATACTAATTCCCAGTGCTTAAAATACTTCCAGGCACTTAGCAGGTACTCAATAAATATTTGTTGAATGAATGAATAGTTATTTAATAGAAGAAGAAACAGAGACTTGGAGACACAGAGTAACTTGCTATCACACCTGGCTGATTTTTTGATTTATTGTAGAGATGGGTCTCCCTGCCCAGGCAGGTCTCGAACCCGTGACTGCTGTTTTTTTGATTTATTGATGATGGCCATCCTGACTGGAGTTAGGTGTTATCTCAGTGTGGTTTTAATTTGCATTTCTTGGATGAGTTAGTGAGGCTGAGCATTTTTTCATGTATCTGTTGGTTGCTCATATGTCTTCTTTTGAGAAATGCCTATTCATGTCTTTAACCCACTTTGTAATGAGGTTGTTTGCTTTTTCCTTTTTGGCATGTTTGAGTTCCTTGTAGATTCTAGATGTTAGGCCTTTGTCATATATACAGTTGACAAAAATTTTTTTTCCCAGTCCGTGGGTTATCTCCCTGCTGTCTTAATGGCTTCTTTGGCTTTGCAAAAGCTTGTTATTTTGATGAGGTCCCACTTGTCTATCTTATTTCTTATGGCATGGGCACTTGGGGCTTTGATTAGGAATTGGTTGCCAGTTCCAATTTCCATAAGGGTATCTCCTGCATTTTCTAAGGTTCTTATAGTTTGAGGTTTTACATCTAGGTCTTTGATCCATTTAGAGTTGAGTTGACTTTTGTGTATGGTGATATGTAGGGGTCTTGTTTTAATCTTCTGCATGTGGTCGCCCAGTTTTCCCAGCGCCATTTACTGAATAGGTTCTCCTCTCTCCAGTGGTTGGTGGTGGAGGCTTTGTCGAAGATGAGTTGGTTGAGAAATTGAGGATTTGCTTCTGGAATCTCTATCTTGTTTCATTGGTCTATATGCCTGTTCTTGTACCAATGCCAGGATCTTTTGATTACTGTAGATTTATAATAAAGTTTAAAGTCTGGGAGTGTGATACCTTCTGCTTTGTTTTTGTTTGTTTGTTCGCTTTGTTTTGTTTTGTTGAGGATTGTTTTGGCTATTCGTGGTCATTTATCCTTCCATATGAATTCCTGTATTGTCGTTTCCAGGTCTGAGAAGAATGCTGCTGGTAATTTAATGGGTATTACATTAAATCTGTAGATTGCCTTGGGTGGAATGGACATCTTAACAATGTTGATTCTTCCGATCCATAAGCATGGAATATTTTTCTGTTTGTTTGAGTCTTCTTGGATTTCTTTGGGCAGTGTTTTTTAGTTTTCATTGTAACGGTCTTTGACTTCTCTAGTTAGGAAGATACCAAGGTATTTCATTTGTGTGTGTGTGTGTGTCACTATTGTTAATGGGTTTGTGCTTTTTATTTGGTTTTCTGTTCATTTATTTTGGTGTATAGAAACGTGACTGTTAAAAGAAAGGATTTCAAAGTCTTGTTGTTTTGCAGTGATGTGTGTGTGCATATGGGGGTATGTGTGGTTTAGGGTGGATTACTAAGAACTGTATTTATTAAGTGCTTAATATATGCCAGAGGCTGTGCTAAGAGCTTTATATCCCTTAACTCACTTAATTTTCTAGGAAGCAGGTGATATTATTTTCTCCATATTTAAAAGTTTACATTTTCCACAAATCACAGAATTAGTAAGAGATTAAACTGGGATTTAAACACAGAACTCATGTTCTTAACCCACACACTTCATCTCATATTGTCTAATATAAAAGACTCTAATGCCCATTGATCATTCTAACACATGATTAGTGCTTACTTAAATGCCCTCAACACTACTTACCTATCAGTTTGTGCTTTGAACAATAAATCATTTTACAATAGTTTTGTGATTCTTAGTTTCAAATGGGCATGTTAACACTCATAATGACTCTTTTACCCAACTGATAGAGCCATTATAAAGGCCAAATGAGGTAATGTCTAAAGAAGTGGTTCACCGATGGCTCCATGCTTGTGAGCGAGCATTGTTGCTATCACTTAGAAATGAGTCTGGATTTTGTGAAGATGATAGAATCAGATGAAGCGAATTCTGTTCATGAAATACACACTCCAGCTACACAGAAGTGTTGCACTTTAAGATAATGCAGTTCTTCCTGTGAGATGTTTGACCTTCACTAGGGAATCATATTTCAACTACTGGCTGCTCATAAATGGAAGCATAAGCTGAAGTATTTGAGTGTGGAAAGAAAAATGGAATATTTCCACAATGTTAAGGATTTTTAAAATCAAGGTTGTGAATTTTTTTCACTTTCACTACAGGAATAGCTCAACATTTGATTGTCTTTATAAGTCTGTGAAGCACTTTAAAGGCATCTTCATCGCTTTTTCATTTCTTGATTTTCATGTTAGAAAATATTTCTGTATGCAATATACATTTTCAGTATATTTGAGAACCTCATTCAGTACCCCAAGTGCCCAGTTTGTGTCTTTTAAGGAAGAGATTGACAAAATATGGAATTTGAAGTCAGAAAGCCAGTGGTACGTTATGACACATACGTTTTTCAAAAGTTTAACCTGAAACATGTTTTTTCTTCTCTTCCTAGTACCTGCCTACAGATATGACAGGGCACGAGACTCAGGCAGGAGGTTTCTTTGGTCTTGAGTTATTTTATTGATCTTCAACCAGCAGAGTTCTGTCTGAAACTTTTCATTCAAAACAAAACACGATGCAAAATACAGGTCTACAACCAACAAAACGTCTGCTGCCCCTTAATTGCATGCTTATCTCTGTACCCTGCACATTAAGAAGATAAAAATTAATAAGTAAAAGTCATGGTCCTTGCTCTTTAGCAGATCCAATCTATGTCCAAAAACCACACACAGATGAAAAACAATTGCAAAGAATTATGAAGAAAATTCAAACAAAAAAAGCAATATGAGAATGACCGCAATTTAGGATACAAAGAAAATGCAAAATGAGGAAAGAGAAGTATAGAATCACCACGGAAGAGCGCGTGGATGGCATGGACCTTGACATAGATGGCTGCATCCATTTGCACTATTTTATTTCCTACCAAAGACTTTATCTGTTGCCATAGCCACAGCCATTGGGGAATCGTTCATAGACATTTCACTGCTCTGTGACTCAGTTTCTTTCTATATCCAACTGAAAATAATACTCCTCATTTCTTATAAAATTCACAGGGTGATAGTTGGAAAACCGAAATATCTCGTTTTATTTTTGCACATATAGTTGAGGTGTTTAAATTGCCTATCATAGACACTTATATCTATGAAAATTTAAAGTTGATACAGTGAGCCAATTTATCTCTGCAGCCTCAACTTAAGGCAGACAAAAATAAAAATCTTATGACAAGGTAGAGGCACACTTAATTGTGACTAACACAGGTTTTTATACATTTCGGTCAGCATTTTTAACGTACCAGGAATGAAATGTTGAGGGGGAAAAAGTCAGTAATGTGTTTCCAGTAAGCAAATAAAGACTTTCTTTCCTTTCTTATCTTTTCTTTTTGACAATTACGTTTTTTTTTTTAATTAGTGCTAAAATTAGTCCATTTTATTGCTACTGGGAGCACTTGAGCATTTATTTTTCCCTGTACATATTGGACAGCAGAAATTTTCTTGGTCAATTCCTAAGTAAAAGATATAGAATAAGATAATGAGAAGGGACCCAGGAAATGTTTGCCAAATAAGTAAAAAAGTAAATGAAATAATCCACCCATGGTTAAAAATGGACATCTATGTCCTGAAAATGACCTTACTCTTTTGAGAGGTAATGATGTGTCATTACTACCATATATGCCAAATATTTTTCTGTTATAAAAATGCAAGGTACAGGATTATAGAAACTCACTTTGAGTTTACAGCCATACCACCCTAAAAATGCCCAATTTCATCTGATCTCAGAAGCAAAGCAGAGCCGGGCCTGGCTAGTACTTGGACAGAAGAAACTAGCTTTGAGATAGTTATGTGAGAGACAAACTATCAAATAAAACTTGCGGATATGAGTGAGCTCAAGACCTATCAATATTTTCAGTCCTACCCATAAGCTGAGAACTGTGGAAATTCCACGATGCTACTTTAAGCCACCCCCTTAGTTTGTGTGGATTCAGAAGTAGACTCCTAACTAATTTCTCCCCAACCACCCTTGGTCTCTACAAACTGTTTTTGACTGTGCAGCCAGTCTGGGCATCTTTTCAAAATGCAAAGTCTCTTTTAGCTCCACACTGCCCCTCAGCAACATATTCTGACCATGTGTCCTTCTTTTAAGTTCTTTGCTGTCACTAAATTCCATCGTACCAAAAGGTCTTTGTATTTAGGAATTCTGTCTCATCCTTTCAGACCTTAGCTCAAACATCTCTGCGGGAGATACTTTCCTGATAAACCTGGCCAGGTACGGGGAATCTCTCCTGGGCAGCTCTTCTCACCGCTGTAACTTTACATTGATAATCCAAATTTGTTTTTTCTTACTATTAGTATTGCTCCTAGACTCTCTAAATTCCATGAGTATGAGCTGAGAGTCTAATTTTTCTCACTA
The DNA here is from genome assembly GCF_000164805.1 of Carlito syrichta. Classification (NCBI taxonomy): domain Eukaryota; kingdom Metazoa; phylum Chordata; class Mammalia; order Primates; family Tarsiidae; genus Carlito; species Carlito syrichta. Next base: position 260,446 of record NW_007041259.1, read on the forward strand.
CTGGACCCCCAGCTCTCAGAAGATAGCAAATAGGCTAAGCACCTTTGAAAATTAAATGAATGAATGTCACAGAAGTGGAAGCCAGAAAGACAGCCAAACTCTCTTTTTCTGCTTTTGGTCTCTCCTACACATTTAAAGCATGACTTATTTTGTCTCACATTTTGTCCCATTAGCCCAGGAAATGCTTGGTGAATATCCTAAGATTTGACCGCAGCGGGGTGAAATCCTCATTATCATTCAAACAGAAGACAAGTCTTTGGGCACAGTCTGTTTAGTATCTTTAGGTCTCCCTGATGAAATAAAAAAATTTCCCCTATAATGTAAGCGCAATTTTAATAACTGGTTATTTTTGAGATACGTAAAGTATAAATTTTTTGAAACCTAGGACAATGAAGAAAAATTCCTATGATTGTTGCTATAATTTTAGGTAGAAATGAAAGAGAAAGATATTTCAACTACCTTATTAATAAGAACATGTAGAAGAATTATTATTACATTTTAATGAAATGTAATATCTACATATATTTTCTACTGGTGAAAAAAACTCTTAAACTTTTAAAAGAAGTTTCCATGTTAACAACCCATGAAAGATAAAATGAGTGAAGAATCATATGTTCTGGTTGCTTTCATTTACTCTAGTTTGACTAGTGTTTAGGGCTCACTTATAAGTGAGAACACGTGGTATTCAGTTCTTTGTTTCTGTGATGTTCACTTAGGATGATGGTCTTCAATTGCATCAAAGTTGCTGTGAAGACCATGAATTTGCTTTTCTATATGAAGAACACAAGTGTTCCTTTTGTGGTTGCACAGTACTCCATCATGTAAAACACCACAATCTCTTTATTCAGTCAACTTTCAATGGGTATCTGGGTTGGTTTCATATTCTTGCTATTGTGAATAGTGCAGCAATAAATATTACTGGATTGGCAGATGCTAGGCACTGCTAGGAAAAGGAGGAAGGAAAGAAGGAGCGGGTACTTAGCAACACAAGGGTGCCTGGTCCACTACCAAAAAGAAGAAAGGGCCAGCTGGAAGGTCAAAATTCACTCATATGCAGCCTACTTTTGTAACAAACCCTCACTTGTACCCCGCAACTCTAAAGTAAGCAAAAATAAAAAGATTTTTTAAAATGTACCTCTATTCATATGTTTCAGACTCAAACCTTCTACTCCTATGAAAATTCTCAGATTTAATATACAATTTTAAATAATTCACAATAAATATTTATTATATTCATCTATATTACTTCAGCTCTAAAACCAGTGTTTGCTTATTGGTTTGTTATAATGAAGTCTGCTCTTGTTAGGTTTTTAGGAATTTTGAAAGGCTTTATTTTAAAGATGTGGTATACAATACAAGGTTAGGTACCTAAGTTTTGGCCTCCCACTGGTCCTCATTTCACCTGGTTTGGGATCAGGTATCCTTATTAATGTTATGTGCCTCTCCTCCCTGGCAGTGATCCACTACTGCAAATGTCTTTCATGTAGTATTATGATAAATGGTCAGGAACTTCTTATGAGGGAGAACATGTGAAATTCAGTTATTTGTTTCTGTGATAGATCACTGAGTATGATAGACTCTCAATCCATCCAAGTTGTTTTGAAGTCCATAATTTTGTCCTTCTTTATGGCTGTGTAATCATGTGTATGTGCCATATTTTTATATTCAGTCCACTTTTGATGGGCAGTACAGTTCTATGTTTTTGCTGTTGTGGATAGTGCTACAGTAAACATGCGTGCATAGGTATCTTTTTTGTAGAATGAATTGCATTCCTCTGGGTAGAGTCCCTCTGGGTAGAGTAACATGCAAGGACGATTTTCGGATCTTTTAGAAAACACCACATTGTTTTCCACAGAGGTTGTACTTGTTTACACTCCCACCAACAGTATAAAAGTGTTTCCTTTTCTCTGCATCCTCTTTTTGAGTTGCTGATGATGGTCATCCTGACTGCAGTTAGGTGGTATCTCAATGTGGTTTTGATTTGCATTTCTCTGATGGTTAGGGAGGCTGAGAATTTTTCATGTGTCTGTTGGGTGCTTGCATGTCTTCTTTTGAGAAGCGTCTACTCATGTCTTTTGCTCACTTTTTAATGGAGTTATTTGTCTTTTTCTTTCAGCATGTTTGAGTTCCTTGTAGATCCTGAATTTAGGTCTTTGTTAGATATATAGTTGGCAAAATTTTTTTCCCATTCTGTGGGCTGTCTCCTTGCTCTCTCAATGGTTTCTTTGACTTTGCAGAAGCTTTTCAGTTTGATGAGGTCCCACTTGTTTATCTTATCTCTTATGGCATGAGCTATTGGGCTTTTCATAAGGAATTGGGTGCCTATTACAATTTCCATAAGGGAGTCTCCTGCATTTCCTAAGATTCTTAATGTTTGAAGTTTTATGTTTAGGTCTTTGATCCATTTAGACTTGATTTTTGTGTATAGTGATAGGTAAGGATCCTATTTCATTCTTCTGCACATGGTCAACCAGTTTTCCCAGCACCATTTGCTGAATAGGTTCTTCTCTCCCCAGTGGTTGTTGATGGAGGCTTTGCTGAAGATGAGTTGGTTGAGAAATTGAGGTTTTGCTTCCAGAATCTCTATCCTGTTCCTTTGGTCTATATGTCTGCTCTTATACCAATACCAGGATGTTTTGATTATTGTAGCCTTATAATAAAGCTTAAACTCTGGAAGTGTGAAACCTTCCACTTTGTTTCTTTTGCTGAGGATTGTTTTGTGATCTCTTATGTTTCAATATGAATTTCTGAATTGTCATTTCCAGGTTTGAGAAGAACAATGTTGGTAATTTAATGGGTTTTGCATTGAATCTGTTGATTGCCCTGGGTAGGATGGACATCTTACCAGCACTGATTCTTTTAATCCACGAGCAGGGAATATTTTTCCATTTGTTTGTCTTCTTTGATTTCTTTGAGCAGTGTTTTGTAGTTTTTGTTGTAAAGGTCATTCACTTCTCTGGTTAAGAAGATACCAAGGTATTTTACTCTTTTTTATGGCTATTGTTAATGGAATTGTGCTTTTTATGTGGTCTTCTGTCTGATTGTTGTTGATGTACAAAAATGAGACTATCTATTGCACATTGACTTTGTACCCTGAGGCTTTGCCAAACTCCTTTATCCATGCAAGGAGGTTTTTGACAGATTATTTTTGGGTTTCAAGGTATAGTATCATATCAGCAAAGAGGGATAACAATTTCCTTGTCGCTCACCCCTGACCAGCAGGAAGGAGGCAACAACAACGTGTTCTTCTCAAAGCGGTTTATTCAGCCTTTACACCATGCCAGCTTCTTCTTCCTTCTTCCCCGTTGTCCCGTACTTATATCCCTTGGTCTCCACCCACAAGTCCCGTACCAGCGTGTCAGCAGTTCATAGGCTCTGCAGCGTTGCACTTGCGCGGTGCGCAGTGAAAGGAGGGCCCGGCAGTATATCATGCGCCTA